>NW_026996881.1:0-207500 GCF_035044405.1 Drosophila montana
CAAGGGGTTACATCACGTTTTTTCTCAAATTCGGGGTCGGCTCGAAAATCAAAACTTTTTGAATGATTTTTTTTTTGAATATCTCGGGTAAATATCTTATGATTTTAAAAAGATATACCTTTTTGAATTCGTACGGATCCCTTCTATCAGGTGGCATTATGGAATTTTATAGTATTTTGGGCTCGTTAGGATCATTACTATCGATTGGCTCAAATTCGAAATTTATTACTAAATTCAACAATAAAAAAAGGGGTTAGATCACTTACATAAGTGGCGACCAAATATTTGTAAAAAGTTTGAAATTTAATAAATAAGAAATCAATTCCAAAATTCGATAATTCTGCTGATGTGCGCTATATAAAGGGGAATGATCTCTTTTTATTAATCGAGAAAGGCGAAGGCGATACGACAGATGTTTCTTAAGTAGACATCTCTCTTTCGTGTTCCTCAAAATATAGACAACAAACACACATTTACAAATATATTCCCACATAGAAGAAATTGGACCCGAGAACAATCAATTATTCAGATATTCAGCATCTTATAAACATGCATTTACGAATCCCATAAAAAAGTGTTTCAATTGGCTTACGCCGGATTATGCCAAACCAACTGGGTTAATAAAAACAAACCCAAATTTAAATATGTTATTGGGCTCTGTTGTTGGCATGGGTCGGGAAAGAATACAATGTTATCTGGTGTTTGGACTTTTGCCTGGTAAGCCCTAAGTCAACAGAGCTGAAGCTCCACACTTGATAGGTTGTAGCGCTATAAAAGTAAAAGACAAGAGACATTACCCGATCGTTCCCTTTTGCGACGTGCCCGTGAACAAAGTTTTCATTCATCGCGTAAAAATTGAAACAACAAACACGTACGCAGCCCACAGGTGTGTGTGTGTGCGTGTGTGTGTGAGTGCAGATCAAGTCTACGCCGAGGTCTTTGTGTTGGTCTCTCTTCGGTTTAATTCACAATTAGCTAATCCTCCTATTCTCAATGTTTTCACTTTTTAATACCCTGAGCCCAGCGAAAATTGATAAAAGTGGGTATACTGTGTTTGTGGCAATGTATGTAACAGCTGGAAGGAAGAAACTCTGACACCATAAAGTATTCCTGATCAGCCAATCTCGAAAACTGAAAAAGTTTTCAATTTGAAATATATATTCTTGTTCCATAACATTAATAAGCATCGATTTATTAACAGGGTAGTAACAAGAGCTAAAATCAATAAATTAAGACAAGTTACATGAATTTATTCCAAGTTATATTTATCTGAAAATTCGAATTTTTGTAACGGCAGCTCGTCTCTGGGCCTGGGGCATCTCCTAGTCGTTCCCTCCCGAAAAGGGCACTAGTACTGGTTTCTCTCGCAACTCTCACTTTATAATAAAAAAAAAACACACACACTCGCATTCGCTGCTTGACTGCGTTGTACTTACTACACATTGGCCAAAATGGTCATCGGCTTGAGGGCCGGCATTCAGTTTCTCCAATATTTCCGGACAATGCACAGCTTGTGCCGCTGTAATTCAAAAACGTTAATTGCAATTGCATTTAAAATCAAGAGCTCAAGATGAGTCACAGGCTGCTGGCGGTAGCTTGCCTGCTCTTAGGTAAGTGACTGCCCGATCTTAAAAACCAATCCCGAAATCAGACTAACTCTTCCGTTAGTCTGCAGCTGCCGTGGCGCGTCTGTCTTTGATTTTATAACCCAATCCGCGCCACATTTGGATAATCTTACGGAACAAACAACTGCTGCCCCGGTGACATCGAAGCCCTTTAGCAATCGTGATATTACCGTCGGACCCTGTAAATGGGCCATAGGACGAAGTTGTCCGGATCCGGATGTTAAGTATTATATTTACACGCGTCACAATGTCATGGATCGTCAGAGTCTGCACATTGATGAGACGGCGGAACAGTCCAATCTCACCGACTCCTATTTCAATCCACGACATCCCACCAAGATACTTATACATGGCTACAACTCCGACATGTTTCTTAACCCGCTTCAACAAATGCGAAATGGTGAGCAAATAATTCTACCAAATATTAATTAGTACACTTTGTAGAACCGGACCCCAAAACACAACCTGCGCGTTGTATTTAGTTTCCAGTTACTTGAAGATGATTTCGTGCTCTTAGTTTAAAAATAGTTTTGGGCAGAAGAAGTAAAAGAAAGCAATAAAAAATGAACTTCATTTCTCATGTGATTCTAAGCACATTTTATAAAAATGTACTGGCTGCCCTTTAATAGGACACTTTCTCAAATTCTGAAAAGTTCTTATTATTCTCGGCGTTGAATATACTTAGTTAGAAATTAGACCATGTCACAAATCTAACTGCAACCTAAAAAAGTTTATATTGGCACCCTATAAAACAAATATATATATTCTTGATCACCTATGAGCAAATGAAGCTACAGACTTGAAATTTGAAATAAATTACCATAAGCATTTTGTCGATACTTCGTCACATTTATAAATTATTTGTTGGTTTTAAAGGATAACTTAAAAACTTAGGTACACTGATCAAGAATATTTTACTTTTTTTTACCTCCTCACACTCCCTTCAAAATATAAGAATACACATCTACTTTTTGGAGTCGGTCATGCCTCCTTCTGCTACCCCCTGAAGGGTATACAAAATCATACTCGACCTCCCAAAATATGCTCCATATAAATGCATGATAACTCGAGGTCAATCGATATGTAGGTCGAATTTTTATCACTTATCATGTTATGATCTTATATTTAAATCGGAATTCTATTAGTCTTCAAACCAATTTAAGATACCTCTTCGAATCTGGAGCTTTGGTGGCGACTCCCTCTATACCATTATCCAACAAACGATAAAAAGGTTCCAATTATTAATCTGCTTGAAATTCTCTTTAGAATACCTGGCCAAATCGGACCACAACATAATCTATGTGGACTGGAGCGTGCTGGCGCCCGGGCCATGCTACATAAGCGCCGTGCACAACACGCGGCAAGCGGGAGCCTGTGCTGCGCAGCTGGTGGAGCGTCTGGTGGAGGCAGGCAACACAGATATACACATTATTGGTTTCTCGCTGGGCGCCCAGGTGCCCAACTATATAGCGCGCCAGTTGAAATCCTTTAAGCTGCCCCGCGTCACTGGCCTGGACCCTGCGATGCCACTTTTTATTACCGCCGGTCTCGATGACAAGCTGGATCCCAGCGATGCCGACTTTGTCGATGTCATACACACAAATGCCCTGGTCCAGGGCAAGCTGGAGCGCTGCGGACACGCTGATTTCTACATGAACGGTGGCATTTCACAGCCTGGCTGCACGGGACTGCAGTGGATGAGTGGGTGCAACTGCTAAAGATAAGATGAGAAAAATTGATTAATTCACGAACGTCTCTCGCAGATTCATTTGCATGCAGCCATCAGCGGGCGATGGCTTATTACCTGGAGTCTATACGCTCACCCAAAGGCTTCTGGGGCTGGGCCTGCAGTGGTTACATCCCCTACCTGTTGGGCATGTGTCCGCCCACAAACTATCTGCTGGAGGCCGGTGACAACATACGCCACAGCACGCGTGGCATGTTTCTGATAGACACTAACGACACCTCACCCTATGCGCTGGGCAAGTGGACGGATTTGCCTACGCTTGGCGTGAAACATCCGAGCACACCCACGCTGACACTCAAAATACCTGCCCAGAGCGTTGATCCTTTGCTACAGCACATCGATCAGTTTGGCAAGCTGGCCACAAATTTTAACAATCTGCCTGCGGCGCCCTATGCCCACGATATCTATGAGAATTGGACCAGCTACAGTCCTCCGCCGCATAAGGACAGCGAAAGCGACGATTCTGTCGAGGAGCAGGAACAGTATTCAACGGAATCTGTAGACTTAGACGATCGTCAATTGAATAAACCACTCGACTGGTGGGCCTATAGGCGCAATCTTACCTTTGGCTATGTAGACAATAACGTATTCAGCATTCCAAAGGTGCACTAGCTTTCCTCTATATTTAGCATCCTTCCTTGCCAGTAAGCCATATATTATCATATATTTTAATATTATTATATAGCGACATGTTAGTATCTATTTAGGCTTCTATCCCTTAAACTCTCAAAAAGACTTCATATTTTCCCTTTGGACATTTTTCGATACAAAAACTGAAACATTTTGTTTTAAATTTCGTTTTTCGTTTCGTACGTTTTCCGAAATTATTTTAAAGTCGCTGCTTATCCCTGCTTATATCTTATAATCTTATATATATTAAGAAAGTTAATAGCTAAAACCAAGCAAGTTAACGGTTCACCTGGTTTTCCACACCTATGTAACCAAGCCACATTTCCTACAATTTTAAGTAGAGCAATTCAATTTATTATTTTTTCAAATTCCACAATGTTTTTATTTATTGGAATTCTTTTTTTCATATATCGGCAGTGCAGTGTGCAAATTTTTTTAAATTTTCAAATAGAAAAATTACTTTTTTTAAAAATATGTTCTGCAGTTCTATTCAAACAAATCTAGTTTAATTTATGGCTTATGATAAATAGAAAATTGGGTGTTTGCAGCCTTGGCTAAAACCAAACCTATGTCACAAGCGGATTAGTAATATGCATTAGTTTAACAGTTTTGCCCGGTTCTGGACCGAGTACCCCTACGAGAATGTAATACAAGTAAATGCGCACACCTTATTAATGGAGTTATTGTATTTTAAAACAAATCGCAATACAATAGCAGTTCGTAAATAATGATATTGTAAATTGTAATAAATCGCCATATAATTAAAAAATGGACTTACGAATGTTGGTGGGCGGGCGCGCGAAGAGCATCCGCTTAGGAGAGGGTTATAAGGATAGATGGGCAATTAAACCATTGAGTACAAAATTGCGCCAATGGCATTTACAATACAATTTAATAGGGTCCGCCCTCCGGCGCCACACTGCATTGGTTTGACTGACTTTAGGCATTAGAGCGGTGACATCTTGGTTGGTTGTTGACTTTCTGTCGGCATCCTGAACATGCCGTTACATGTGTTATTTGAGCTTATGGATAAAATGCTAAGTCGTATCTTTATCTCCGCTATTGCTCATTTGCGAAATGGGGCGCCCTACACTTTTTTTTTGATTACGCGTTTGGCACGCGTCACTGGTGTCGCGGTTGTTGAAGCCGCCGCCGCTGCTGGCGCTGCTGCACCTGCTGTTGGTGTTGGTGCTGGTGTTGGGGTTGGTGTTTCATCTGTCGCCGTTTTGGCTGGCTCCTCTTTTATGGCTGTTGGCGAGAGTGGTGGAGCTTGCGCCGCAGTCTCAAGTTTATCGTCGATATTTATTGCTTCTGGTGCTGGCACTTCGTCGACAGGCTCGTTCTTGACATCGACATCCATGCTGGCTTGCTCCGTGTCGCTGGTGCCCGACATGGGCGATGGTGGAGCACGCACTGCGTCTGGATCATCATCCTCCTGAGCATGTGCTGTATCATTGGTGCTAGCACCGTCCTCCTCCGCGTCAGCCTGTTGCACGGTGAGGTGGTAGAGTTTCATCTCGTCCTCTGAAATAGGCACTGGTGCATTAGAGAGTGGATCCCGTCCGTTTAATGACTTGGGGAATGCAATCACATCGCGTATGGAACGCGCACGGCATAGTATAGCTATAAGACGATCCAGTCCCAAAGCAATGCCACCATGAGGGGGGCAACCAGATTCCAGGGCGCTCAACAAATGCGACAGATGATCGTGGGGAATCTTAAGCACTTGCTCCAATATGAACTGCTGCATATCGCGATCGTGTATGCGCATTGAGCCACCGCCCACCTCCTGTCCATTTAGCACCAGATCATAGGCTTCAGAACGAATAGTTTCAAGATTGTCGCAACTGGTTGCAAACTTATCCAAATCCTCGACAAGCGGCGCCGTGAACGGATGATGCACACTCTCCAGCTGATTTGTGGCAGTGTTGCGCTCAAATAGTGGAAAATCGACAACCCATAGAAAACGATAGTCGTTGGATTTCTTGGTCTTTACATTCTCCACGAGAAACTCGTGATAGTCCAGACGAATGCGACCCAGAATATTGCGCTGTGGAGAATACAAAAACGAAGCTAAAGATGGCATCAAGATAACACTAATTGTTTCGCGTTACTAACCGTCTCCACCTTGGGTCCAATGCACAGGAAAAGCAAATCGTTCTCTTCCAAATCAAATTTCTCAATAATCTCGGTTGCCACATCAGTTCCCAGTAATTTCGTGAGTCTCTCCTGCAAGTCATTGGCAAAGTTGAATTTGCGCACAAAAAGTGTGCCCGAGAACGCTTTACTCAGGCTTTCGTAATGCTTGCGGGCGGCACCATTCCAAAAGGCCTCGCTGGCACGTACAACAATGGCATAGGCGCCAAAGTCATCGTATTTTCCCTTGAAATTTTCGCTCTTCTCGACGATGTCCGAGACGTTATTAAGCAAAAATCCAAACCGTGTGTCCGGCTTATCGGTGCCATATTTCTCTAAGGCCTCCTCATAAGTGATGCGCCGAAATGGCGTCTGTAGCTTGGGCAAATGTTTGGGCCACGAATAGCGCAGCGTCTCTTCGATCAGTTGCATTATGTCATCGCGACTGGTGAACGACAATTCAATGTCCAGCTGTGTAAACTCCGGCTGACGATCCGGGCGTGTGGCCTCATCGCGATAGCATCTGGCCACCTGAAAATAGCGATCGATGCCACCGGACATCAGCATCTGCTTGAACTGCTGTGGACTCTGAACGAGTGAATAAAAGTGGCCTGCCTTGCGTGTGGGCACCACAAACTCTTGGGCACCGCCGGGCGTGCGACGGAACAGCGTTGGCGTCTCCACCTCCACAAAGCCCAAGTAGTTAATCAAATATTCGCGCATGCGCATTATAACCGCCGAGCGCAAACGCAAATTATGCTGCATGTCATTAAAGCGCAAGTCCAAATAACGATGCGTGAGGCGCAAGCGTTCGCCGGCGCGATTAAATTTGCGTATCTCAAAGGGGAGATTCTTCTTGGCCGCATTGAGTACGTCGACTTTATCGGCCTCGATTTCAACATGTCCTGTGGTCATTTTTGGATTTATGGTGGCCGCTGGGCGTGGTATGACTGTGCCCTCCACGCGCACAATCGATTCAATGGGCACGCCAGATTCGGCATACTCTTCAAGGCCCTTTGTCCTGGCCAAGATGAGCACTTGCGTTTGGCCGTAGGCATCACGCAATATGAAGAATTTGTTCATGCGCTGAAACTCCAGCCAGCCGCATATTACCACCTTTTCGTTAATTTCATTGGATGTCAGTTCGCCGCAGTTGTGTGTGCGGTCTGCAAATTTGTTGGTGTCTGCCACCTTTACACGCTGTTGCTCGGCAATCGTCTGGACTGCGCCAGGAGCAGCCGATTCGCTGCCATGAGCATCGCCATCGCCATTATTGGCGCTGCTAGGATTCCCTGAAACAGCAGCAGCCTCATCGGCATCGAGATCATCAATTGACATCTTCTGCAGTTTCTCTTTAACCTTGATGGGACCCTCATAGGGGTCGTCGGGATTTAACACCTTGACATTGGTAACACTGACTTCCACTTCGCCAGTGTCGTATTTCTAGCGAAAAAAAGATCAGAAATCAGGCGCTTTCGGAATGACTAAAAAAAACCCATCCACCTACCAAGTTTATGTTTGCCTTTGGCCGGCCCAGCACTTTGCCGACGATTTGCAGCACCGTTTGCTCTGGTGTGGACAGAAATGTGTCCATTAGCTGTAAAATAAAAAAATTATATATTAGCAAATGTCTAAAATAAAGAACAGCAATAATTATATCAAAAGGACGTGAAAGGACTTTCTTAATATTGTTGGTAGATGATTGAAACTTCCTACAAATGATTTCCTCAAGGGGTTTTGAGAGTTTGATGCTCGGGTAGATCCCGGGGCATGGTAAAATTCACTGTAATCAAATTGCAGCCAAACAATCTCTTCCTTCTGGAATCTTTCTGTAGGCTCGATTAGATGACCATCAAAGCCATGGAACATATACTGAGCTATGGACAATAAACTATTGGGTGCTCGCCATGGAACTTACATGAAAGTACGGCATTTCGATTTCCTATCTGTAGGAAATTTAAATCGCAGGAATATTGCGTCAAAATATGTATGTAAACCAAATCCAAAAACAATACCTACAAACAGACGATTTTTACAATTTTGTTGGCATTATGTGCTTGACTGCATTAATAGTCAAGGGCACATTAAATATAGCTGCCCAATTATGCTAATTCTTTGTATTAACCTGGTGCACTTTAAACCTTTCTGCTTCGGTTTAACTTCGATGCATGAATTTTTTTCTAAAGAATGATTAGTTTTATTGCGCCACCTTAAACACCGACAGCTTAAGGTTATGATGCCACTAAAATACTAGATATCGACTAATATTGTTAAGCGCTACTATTCAATAAATAAATATAATACAAATACAAATACAAGACCGAAAGGTGGTTTAAAAAAACCGAATTAAAAAAAAAGTGATTTAATTTAGTTGCACATTTAGGAGGTGTAGTTGAGGCAATTAAGCAAAACTTTATATTAAGCTTTGGGGAAATGTTATGAAAATGTTTGATAAGTTGCAACCTTATTTCCAATCATTTTTTAGCCAAAATTATATATTTACTCACAGATTGATCATCGATCATAAGCTGAGTCTGACCGTAGCCATCTTTCAGCTGCAAGAACTTGTTGTTTTTGGTCGAGGGTATCCAGCCCACCAAAGTGACTGTTTTACCGACATCATCGCGTCGCAAATCATTACAGGTGAGATCGCGATTCTCAAAGTACTTTAAGATGTTCTCATTCTCTGCAAAGAACACAAATTATTGTCATGTTATACATGTTATATGTTTCACTGCTACTCACTGGCAATTTTGTACTCGGTGCTAGTGATGCCCAGGCTGCTCTGTTGCTGGGCCATGGTGCTGTAGGTACGCTTGTCGCCAGCACGTTTCGTGCCGCTGGCTGGGAAATGTATGCTGAGTATGTCCTGCACCTCCACCTCAATTTCGCCGGTGGGCATTGTCTGGTTGCACGAGTTGTGTGGCCTTCTCATTACTTGACCCACAATGGTCAGAGTTGTGTTCTCAGGCATATTGTTCATGCGACGAGCCACACGAGGATGTTTGTCTTCCAACACGACCAGCTGACAGGCGCCACCATTGCGATCGCGTAACTCAGCAAAACGGTTTACGCGCTTTTTAAACAGGCGCCCCGACAGCTCTACAAACATACCGCAGTGATGATTCCGAAGCTCTCCACAACTCTGGCGCATGGGCTGTGGAGGCTGCGAGTTCATGCTAAAATTGCTGGCCATCGCGCTCATCAGATGCATCAGATCATTGCCTGAGATGTTGGGTCCCACTTAAAAAAAAAAAAGAAGCAATTTAATTGAAAATAGTTTAGTATACATATATACGTGATGGGTCGAGGATTTCTCTTCCTATAGAAGAGTATAATTAAAGAATCCTCTGAAAGGCTATACAAACCTTTTGAAAATCTATACATTCTTTTAATTAGGCGGAAAACTAATTTTGTTAAATTGTTTGCTATAATAGAAACTTAATAATGTCTGACGAAGCTCTTATAATTTACTTGAGCAATGACATATTTTTCAAAGAAACCTCGATAGTTTATTTCGATAACGATATCATTGTTGACATTTTTGTCAAATGTGCAGGCATTAATTGCTGTTGAAATTCATAATATTTCAATGAAATAGATTACTTACTATTGAAAGGATTCGGACCAGGGCCGAAATTGTCGTTGTAACCGCCTCCTCCACAGCCTCCACCGCCACGATAGTTATCAAAATCGTTGTAACCGCCACCATAGCCACCACCCCCGCCGCCATAGCGGCCACCTCCTCCTCCGCCTCCGCCCCCACCGCGATACCGACCGCTCATGATCTGTCGTAAAAAGAAAACATGAGATTGGATGCCAAGCTAGCGGTGCGCCGCACTTACGTGACTAAAATTCGCTGCCTCTGCCGGGTCGTCGCTGCTAGTGGTGTATTTCAAATTAGTTTGATGTTGCGTTGGTTTTGCACTAACGTAGACCGCTGATTGTTTACAGAGTTGGAGCAGTCGGTGCTGCTGACAACGCCAAACGTTTCTGTAAATTAATAGCATTTTAATTTAAAGCAGCTTTGCTTTTCACTCACACGGATTGCGCCTTTTGCAAGCCGATATAAATTTTCTTTCAAAGCACGAGAACCACACACACACATTTGAAGATAACCTATGTGTGCGTGTACGTATGTCTTGTACATACATATGCATGTTTGTGTCTGTGCCGGGCGTCGCGAAAACGCCGACGAGCTATTGACCAATTTGCAATTAGGATTCGCGCTTACCTTAGCAATGTAACGGTTATTATTATCTCAATTTTTAGTAACAAATTAAATGCACATAACAAGTTCAACACGCGTACTTAAAATTGTAGATTACACTACAAATAAATTGCTTTTCTTATGAGAAAAAGTAGAATATGTTTTGGCTTGGCTCTGGTGGAGGAGAGAAAAGTTGTTACCACTAAGTAGAGCAGGCACTTATCGATACTGTTGTATATACATCGATATGACTAAACACGGTAGTGATGAACTATCGCCAAAAGGCAACTGCTGTTGCGGAGCGCCAAATGTGATCTAGTCTAATAGAACTAGTTACAAAACGAAGGCAAATAAAATTTTAAGACTAATGCAACTCAATATCCATTCTCTTTATTTACATAATGCCTAAAATCATTAACAAATGCATTAAATAACAATCGATTTATGTTACTCAGTACTTCTCGTTCAAAACTACAAAATTGACTTGTATGTGGCATCAAGTTTCCTCAACTTGCATTTGGCTTATCATTAAAAAAGTACAGACCAGATTATATTACCCAAAGTCTAACTATGGTCAGTGCTATTAAGCGCATTCTGGAAATGTGTTACGACGTAGTCATGATAATACGCCATAATGCACAGTGGTTGACCCAAGATAATGGACGCCCAAACGATAATGTTGCCCATGCGTGGACCCAATCGACGCTCAATATACCTCGATATAGCTGATAGCGGTATTTGGCCCATCATACCAAGGAATGCCCAAATTTTGTAGGTCTGTAAGGGTACCGATACCTACAACACAAGGAAAATGTATAAATAAAATATGTAATGCAGAAAAAGTTTTACGGGAAGCCTACCAGGTACTCGTGGAAAAAGGCGCTGAATAAGAACACTATCGTGGATGCTTGACGAGACGAATAACCCATTTGTACGACGGGAATGTACAGGTGACGCACACACCACCTGTGCACCGGCATGTTCCAAGTACGCCAAAATGTATCAATATTATTGGCGTTCCACCAGTCACAGTAAAAATTGCGGTCGGCAAAGTTTAGTACTTCGCCGATGGCATTCAGAAATGAATGGAATAACAGATAGAAAAAGCACAGCCAGACCAAGTGATTAGGAAGCTGAAAGTAAAATGGTATATTTTAAATAAAATCAGATATATATCTAGTAAAAGATAATTATACTAACCGCAAGTTTTAGCAGACGTTCAGTGGCTAATGCCATGTCCATGTTAGAAAAGGGTATCAAAGAATTGCGCACCGAGGGAATAATCCACTGTTGGAACAAGGCCATTAACACATTCACGCCAATAAGCACTTCTAACAGACGTTTCAGTAAGAAACGCTTGCGAACGCGCGAAGTGCGGGGAAAATTGAGCTCATAGCAAAGAGTTGGTGCGCATAAAAAGTACAGAATGTCTTTGTAACTCAAATTTTCTGGATATTGTACCAGCTTGGTTATATCTTCGTCCTCGTCGCCACCATTGGGATGTTTTCTTTCTAAATTTCAAAATAATCAGAAAATAACTTTTTGAATAAGAAAAACACTTACTGAGCTCCGCTAGACTGATGCTTGGTCGTCGCTCACGCGGCTGCTGCCGCTGGTAGTAGGTCTTCCGACACCACATATTAGTCTGCACGTAACTCCAGAGTTTCAGGAACAGCACAGAATAATAGAAACACACAGTTGTTGCACCCACTATAAGCGATAATACTTTTTAACAGACAATTCTTAAAAAGTAATCAAGCTGCATACTTACTTATGCTAAAGGCGGAGCCTTTAAAATGTATAATCACCACAGGCAAACAAACCGATACAATTATATTTACAGTCTGAATAACCATGCCAAGGCCCTCGGATATTATTTCCTGCAAAAAAAAAAGGATATATGATTTCAAAATTATTGCCACCTATTAATCGCTATTAAATGAACCAATATTATTGCGCGCTCGATGTATCGTTAATGCCAGTGGCGATAGCTTCATTTATCGATCATCGCTTAAACACCCATCACCGCCGTTGGCACATTCGTCATTCCATCGTTTCGCACGACGCTTGCTCGTATTTGCTTTGTGTGCGCAATTTCGTTATATGTTGTAAAATAGTGTTCAATCAGCCCAATCAAAATCGCAACAGCGAACGTGATATACAAATTTAAATAAATAGTCATAGCAACGAAATGGAAGTCACCGAAGCCAATTTGCAATTGCTTGCCGGTTATTTGCAACAGACGCTCAGCGCGGACCCAAATGTCCGCAGACCCGGTGAGTATGAGAGAACATGTGTGTGTGTGAGTTTAAAGGGAGCATAAGGTGGTTGAGCGCGCGCGGGAAAACGGCGGCACCTTAGCGGTTTACAAAATCAACGGCAAAAAAGTGAGAGTTGATTGGTGGGCAACACTCTTTCGCTCTCTTTCTCATTCGCAAGCAAGCCTTTGCCTAATATAACATTTATTTACCATGCAGCGGAAAAGTTGCTGGAATCAACGGAATTGCAACAGAACTATCCGGTGCTGCTGCTTAACCTGATCGACAAAACCACCGTGGACATGACCATTCGGGTGGCGGGCGCCATTGCATTTAAGAACTACGTGAAACGAAACTGGGCGGCGCACGAGGACAGCGACGAACCCGATCGCATACACGCGAGCGATCGCAACACGATCAAGACGCTGATTGTCACATTGATGCTGCACTCACCGACGGCGCTGCAGAAGCAACTGAGCGATGCGGTGAGCATCATCGGGAAACATGATTTTCCCAAGAAGTGGCCGCAGCTAATCGACGAAATGGTGGAGAAGTTCGCCTCTGGCGATTTCAATGTTATCAACGGCATATTGCAAACGGCGCATTCGCTCTTCAAGCGTTATCGCTACGAGTTTAAATCGCAAACCTTGTGGGAAGAAATCAAGTTTGTACTGGACCGTATGGCCAAGCCATTGACAGATCTGTTGCAGGCGACCATGCAGCTAAGCACTTTGCACGAGGGCAACGCTGAGGCTTTAAAAGTCATTTATAGCTCTCTGGTGCTGGTCAACAAGGTTTTCTTTTCGCTCAACTCGCAAGATCTGCCCGAGTTCTTCGAGGACAACATGAGCACATGGATGGGCGCATTCCTGCAACAGCTGGCAGTCGATGTGGCCATTCTGCACACCGATGACGACGAGGATGCCGGCGTATTGGAGCATTTGCGCTCCCAGGTCTGTGAGAACATCTGTCTCTATGCGCGCAAATACGACGAGGAGTTCAAGCCGTATATGGAACAGTTTGTAACTGCGGTGTGGGAGTTGCTGGTGAAGACCAGTCTGCACACAAAATACGATTCGGTAAGTGAATTGTCAGCATGGTAATGGCATGGTAAATATTATTTTCCTGATTATTTAGCTCGTATCCAATGCGCTGCAATTTCTTTCGGTTGTCGCTGAGCGCAAGCATTACCACGGCATATTTGAGAATCCAGAGATATTGGCGCGCATATGTGAGAAAGTGGTCATACCCAATTTGGACATCAGGCCTTCCGACGAGGAACTGTTCGAGGACAGTCCGGATGAGTACATACGTCGTGACATTGAGGGCTCCGACATTGATACGCGAAGACGCGCTGCCTGTGATTTGGTCAAGACACTCTCCATAAATTTCGAGCAAAAGATTTTTGGTATATTTGGCCAGTATCTGGAAATCTTGCTGGGCAAGTACAAGCAGGACTCTAGGTCAAATTGGCGTGCCAAGGATACCGCCATTTATTTGGTCACCTCATGGGCATCGCGCGGTGGCACCCAAAAACATGGCATCACACAAAGCTCGGAGCTGGTGCCGTTGCCACAGTTCTGCGCCGAGCACATTGTGCCCGAACTGGAGCGACCCAATGGTAATTATACTTTAATTTTAATTTAATCTAATAATATTTTAAGCTTTAGACGGGGTTAATTGTGTTTTATCAGAAAGTTTAGATTATGTGGGACAATTTTATCAAAACTAAAATTTACTTTAAGATTTCTGCGACCGTAACCTATTCATTTTCTTTATCCTACGACACTTTATCTTCCACAGTTAATGAGCTTCCAGTGCTCAAAGCAGCTGCCATTAAATATGTAATGGTCTTTCGTAGTCTGTTGGGACCACAGACGCTGGCTGGCTGTTTGCCGCATCTCATACGCCATCTGCCCGCGGAGAGCATTGTGGTGCACAGCTATGCTGCGTGCTCGCTGGAGAAGATACTGACCATGCGTGATGGGAGCAATGCGCTTTTGTTCGGGCCACAAGTTATTGCTCCACACTCGAATCAACTGGTTAGCGGACTGTTTGCAACGCTCGCGCTGACTGGTTCGGCGGAGAATGAATATGTCATGAAAGGTGAGCTTAGAGTCACAAATGTATGCATAAGACCATTAAATAATCTGGTTATTTCATTGCTTAGCCATCATGCGGAGCTTCCATGTGCTGCAGGCGGGCGCTATGCCCTATATGGCCGTGGCTCTGCCGCGCCTCACCGAAATTCTCACATTTGTCGCCAAGAATCCGTCTCGCCCGCTATTTAATCACTACCTCTTCGAAACGTTGTCGCTTTCCATTAAGTAAGTTTGCAACAATTTTTAATATATCGGAAAAAGAATTAAATTTTGCGTTTTATCTAGAATCGTTTGCCAGGCAGATCCCTCAGCGGTCAGTTCGTTTGAGGAAGCGCTATTTCCCGTTTTCCAGGGCATCTTGCAACAGGACATCACCGAGTTTATGCCTTATGTATTTCAAATGCTATCGGTTCTGCTCGAGGTGCGCGAGAACACTGGACCCATACCGGAACCCTATTGGGCACTGTTCCCTTGCCTGCTGGCACCGCCTCTGTGGGATCGGCGAGGCAATGTGACGCCATTGATACGCCTGCTGTCGATCTTCATCAAACAAGGCTCCGCACAGATTCAAGCGCTTGGCAAATTGGTAAACAACGTGCAGAAGCACAAATGAATCGCACCCATTAAATAATCTGCATTTTTTTAGAATGGCATTCTGGGCATATTTCAAAAAATGATCGCATCCAAGGCGAATGATCACGAAGGCTTTTATCTGCTACAAAATCTATTGCTCTATTATAACGCCGACGAATTGCAGTCAAGCATGCGTCAAGTCTTTGGCTTACTATTTCAGCGGCTGTCGCTGTCAAAGACCGCCAAGTATCTGAATGGCATCATTGTGTTCTTCAGCTTCTACGTGGTCAAAATTGGAGGTAGTCCCCTGGTGCAACTTATCGAGGATATTCAGCCGGGCATGTTCGGCATGCTGCTGGAACGCGTCTTTATCACGGATATGGCCAAGGTCAGCAAAGAACTGGAGCGTAAATTGGTCGCTGTGGGCGTTAGCAAACTGCTCACCGAATGTCCCGAATTAGTGTCCGGTCAATACACAGCGTACTGGCCACGTTTACTTCACGCACTAATTGATCTGTTCGAACGGCCTCCAGAGAAGCTGCCCTACTTGGACGGCGATGCAGCTGTCGCTGAGGCAGATATTGTAGTAGATGCCGAACCGGGTTATCAGGCAGCTTTCTCTCAGCTCACATTTGCTCAACCCAAGCAGGTGGATCACCTAGCCGAGGTAACTGATGCCCGCCAACTCTTGGCCAGCTCGTTGTCCAGTTTGTCGCAAAGGCGTCCACAAGGAGAACTGACCACATTGCTGGCACCACTTGATGCCGAATACAAGCAAATGCTGCAGAAATATTGCGATCAGGCGGGAGTACGCATTGCCTAGGTTTTTACATAACACAAATCGGGTGCGTCTGCCACACGCACACACACCATACTTTACTCATATACACACAAAGCACGAATTATTAATTGTCATACAAGATTTGTTTATAAGTGTAACAATTGTAATATTGTAATCAATATATAGTTATGTTTGAAACGTACAAAGAAAAGTTTGATGGGGCGCACCGCAAGCGGGCGTTGGGTTTAGGGAATCTCCTGGTCAAACAAAAAGAAGGGTTGGTTCAAAATAAGAACCAGGCTCACGAGCCTAAAGGACGGGACTAGAATCGAAGCGTATATTGAACCACCGAGAATTTTCTTTCTGGATTTGCAGCCGTGATTCTAATATGATTGATACATTTAAAAGATTTAAGGATTTATATCGACCATATTATATGGATTCATTTTTTAAAGATAGAGCGATACTTGCTTTAATTTTCGAGCGTTATCTGTATATGATGATCTGCGCCTAGAACTCTCTACTGGAAAGGGACTTTCGGAGCAAGTTAAGACTATATCCGCTCTGCTGTGAGTTGGCTGTCTAAAGCGGTTAAATTTTTTTTGTGAAACAACCAAATTAGAAATAGGATCTTTTGGCATCGACCTTTTTAAAAACGCGCCGAAGCAAAATGTGGAGGTTAATGGACATGTTCGGACGCCCTTTGGCACAGCTGCGCAGAAGGAAGCTTCAAAGTGAGTAAAGCCTGAGGCGAGTGTCTACTTACCAGGGCCAAGCCTTTTTCGACAGCCAGACACAGGGATATGTGAACCAAAGAGTCTGTAAAGAAACGAATGGGTTTTAAATGTAGTTCGTCTGGGGCTTTCTAGGCACACCTACAGATGATTAGGAGCAGGGCATTGTGACCTTCGCCCTCGTTGCGACCGCTCACAAAGAAATACCAGTCAATGGGATTAATGCGTACGCCGTATCTGCAAAGCATTCACAAGCTATTAGTAGAAGCCACTTTAATCCTTGTATACATTGCTGGTACTCACTTGAGCAGGTTCTCCAAGCCCAGGCGCAGCCCACCTATGCAGAGCAGCAGAAAACCCCAGTTGACCAGGCCCGTGAAATTGGTGAAGCCCGAGCTCCAGGAGAAGAGCGAGTCACGGGGCCGATGTATACTGCAAAATGACAGTTAGATAGATGCCCCAAAAAGGGTTTATGAACAGGTTCACTTACGGTTTGTCGGGCTGAGCCTTGCGCTGTTTGGCCTCCTTGTTGGTAATCTCCTCGGCGCGTGTCACGCTCTGGGTGCGTCTATAGCGTAGCTTCTTTTCGCTGGTGCCATTGCCGTTCTCGTCCTTGTCCAGCACCTTGCGATACTGCCGGAGATCAATGGGATTGCCGTGCTGATCGAAGAGATTCTGCGTAGACTTGCGATCCCGCAGGCTGCTCAGATTGTGCTCCGTCACCGAGGCGGAACGTCGCAGACGCTTCATTAGGCCGCCGGCTGAGCCATTCTTCTGGTCCGGTTGCGTTTTTGTCGCTGTTGCTGTCGTTGGGCCCTGCTCCTTGGGATCTTTAGTCGCTGTCATGGCTCTCAGTTGCTGCCCGGCTGTTTGTTAAGAGAAACCTCGATTAGATTCCATTTCAAGTTGTCCCATTTAACGAATGGTCTAATTTTTTTTTTTATCAAATCTTATCGCGCACATTTTTTTCGGCACTAAAAATGCAATAATTTGATAAGAAAAATTGGCGATTTGCTTTAAAAGTTGCTTGTAAAACTATTCGCACTCAGGGGGCACGCTTCCATAAAAAGAACGCATTATCAACAATCGAAACAATCGAAATTTTTGCTTTCGAAATTAGTTTCACAGTTGTTTTACTTGAGAGCCCAAGTTTTAAGACCTTTACTAATCACAATAAAACCACATCTGCTTCGCAATAGTTGAAGTTCAACTTGGGTGAAAGAGCGGGAGAGAGGAGGGGGGGGGGGCAGTTGTTCAGGTAAACAGATATTTGCCAATACAATAAATTTACTGGAAGCTGTTAACTGGCTTTCAAGCTGAACTATGATAAGCGCTTGCCTCAGTTTCTAGAATTACGCGATGGGGGAGATTAGGTACAGTTCGTAGTTTAACACGCAAGGTGATCACACACACACACACAATTTGCAATGCAAATTCTAATTAAGCAAACGACTTCTAATGCCTGCCAAGTATTGCTCAATGACATGGCCTTAAAGTGAAAGCCATGGATTAATCCAGCAGAACAGTTTATGAGAAAGAAATTCAAATGAAAAACTGAGCTTTCCAATTGCAAATTTATATCAAGCGCTTTTAAAGTTAATTTGTTGCTTTTTAAGCTCAACTAACATTTTCTTGAATTAGAATCCTTAATCTCCGGTGCTTTCAGCAACTTTTAAACCTCGGTTGCAAATGTATTCAATTAAGTTTATGTTGACTAAACATTGGATTAGTTATTAAAAGAACATCAAAAGAACGCTGCGAAGCTTTCTAATTTAAATTTCTAATTTACTCAAAAGCTTATTAAGCATATTTTTAGTAGCTTTATGTCTAATTTGAATTGGCCCAAGCCGTTTCCAAGATTTGTCGTCCTTTTAGCTAAAAGCTAATTGGATTTAAATTAAACTTTAGCTGCTTTTAAAGCTCCATTTAAATTGTTTTGCTGTTTAACACAATTCAAAGAAATTCAGGCAAACAAAACAATTTTAGACATTCTTTTAAATTGGATGACTTTGTGCCAGCTGGTTTAAAGTATTAATCTAATGCACTTAAATAAATTCCAACTGATTGCCGGCTCTTTTTGTTATACATTCACAAATGGCGGCCTATTCAAACATACACACACACACACACACACACACACATGCCTACGACTATGCTTAAGTTGTATACTAAGCATTCTATGGTATTAAAAAATGTATTTTAGTTTTGATACGAAATGCGTCCGCATTCACGTAACTTGTTTATTATTTATGACGCCTTCTCTAAACAAGATTTGATTAGAAATTTGTTTAAACAATTATTGAATATATATATTCATGATCTGGTTTATTTTTAAAGAAATCTATCATTGAATCACAGTTCGGTTGGGTTATCACAGAAATTGAATGCTTGAGTAACAATGTTCTCTACGTCATTTGTAGACCAAAAATAAAATAGACAAAATTTTAATTGAATAAAAATACTTTTGATTATTTAAATTTATAGTACGTAAACAATGATAAGGACCGTCGATTAATATCGCAGCTTTTCACACCTTGTGAACACTTCCTCCTACATACATCAGATAAAACGTTTTTTTACTTTATCTTGTTGGGAAAGCATTGAACTGGTCTTATATGAATACATACATATACATATACTAAATGCAATTCGTATTCATGTGCTCGACGTGCATTATTCAATGCGTGCGTGTGCGTGCGTGTGTGTGTTTGTGTGTGTGTGTATTAAGTCGAGTCATCGTGACGCGACTTCATTAAGTAGGCTTCATGGCTCATCAGAGACAAGAAGAAAAATGAGACTGCGGTGTAATTGTACGGGCAGCAGCACATGTGCAGTTACAACTTACATACACATGCGTCTATATGTATGAGTGTATATGGATTTATATGCGTGCTGCGGTTTGGCTGAACGCTATGTTCATATTTACTTATAATATAAAGCGGGGCATTGACATTTTGATATCTTATATCAGTAGTCTTATACAGTCCAATAAGAGGTGCCTGTTAAGGGCATGGGGCCTGCAATTGGAAATATGTATATGCTCATATTACGTAATTGTTGACTAAATGCGCTGGAAAATTGATTGTGCATTGAATGAGGCACTTTTTATATACATTTTATTTTTTTCTGTGTTTACTAGCAATTAAACGAAACACATGGCCAGCTAATTACAGTCGCAAACCGGTCGCCGAATCGGTCTTTCGGCGAGAACTGAGCCCCACAGGTAAAGTAGGTCAGTAATGCAGGTCAATTTCGCTGCCTAGACAAGTGAGATGCAGCGATAAGCTTGAATTGCTTTAAATTTCCTCAGTTCCGTTAGACATTGTGTGAATTCAAATTGGACATATTTGTAGAAAATCTAGTTAGACATATGTACACATGCGTGGGCGCTCTGACGAACAGCTATGTCCGCTTATTACATTACAATGTTACAATGTTAACGGATGCTCAGCGACGCAATCGAAAAATATATGAATTTGGCGGCTTATCAACCGGCGTCTGCTGTCTGCTCGCACCGAAGCGCTATCAGCAATGTCTGACATTTGGCTGATAAACTCTCGTAACAAGCATATCAGCGTTTGTTTTTACATAGTTCAATTTGACTTTTCTAGTTGGATTTGCTGTGGCCAAAAAGGTTCGTTTTATGCATTATGCCCTTTTTGCTCTTCGCAGTCCTCTCTTTCACTCGTTATCTGTGCTCTTTTTGTGTTTTTGCACGCCCGATCGCCGAACCTGTTTGTTGTCTTTTGGCTTAGAAGTTTGCTTGGTTGTTTTTTTCTTTTTCGTTTTTGTTGTGTTTTGACGAGACCAACAACTAACATCCAGCAACCAAAAACATTTTATTTCGTATGTTTAATGTGGCTTTTTAACAAGACGCTAGCAGACAAATCAAGGTTATTCAAGCACGCACGCATACATTTGTATATGTACGTACAGAGTCTGATCAGAATTTTATGCGGCGCTGACACTTTTAGTCACACTTTCAAAGTCCAAATGTGCGGGTGAGTTGCATAGTTGCTGGCTGTTTTTTTTTTAGAGTTTTGTCACATAAACTGACTCAGAAGACAGGGACAATTGTTACACGTGTTTTGGGCAATTTTTGTAGCTGCTTATAGGTAAATGTATTCCGATTGGAAAGAGAGAGGAGAGAAAACTGCAACACTTTACACTTCAATGCATGGGTCTTTCAACTTTAGCTTTCTTGTTTGTCTCTCCCTCTCTTGCTCGCTCTTTTATATGCAAACAAAAGCGAAAGCGAAGTCGAAAACAAAATAAAACGCCAGTACCGCTTTAAGCGGTAAGTTTTGCTTTGTAAATAGCAAACAAATAAAACGCACAAAATCATCGGCTAAATGCGATGCTTTGCACTCACAAATTTTAGTAAATCTAATTTGACTGGAATTTACACTCTCAAGTTAATTTAAGCACTTGACGTACAATTTAGCTGTGTTTTTGTTGTTGATATTTGTCACCCACGACGCGCATGGAGCTTCTTCCAGAGAACGTTGGAAGCGGTCTGTTTTACCGTTCGCTTCGACGTCAAATTCTCAACTGCTGCTTGGAAAATCGAAACAGAAATAAACAAAGCAAAATTGCAGAGCGGCAATCTACATGTACATGGGGGTACGGGTACAAGCGGCGCGATAGTGAAAGAGAGCTAACGC
Source organism: Drosophila montana (assembly GCF_035044405.1). NCBI lineage: Eukaryota > Metazoa > Arthropoda > Insecta > Diptera > Drosophilidae > Drosophila > Drosophila montana. Next base: position 21,461 of record NW_026996881.1, read on the forward strand.
AGTGAGCACGCAACAATATCCAGTTGGCTTGATATTTTGCAGTTGCCAAAAGTGAAGAGAGCAGAGCACTGTAAAAGAGTAGATTGCAAGCAATAGTTTCGATCTGTGTGAGGTCCGAGTCTTTGCTAAAGCAACTTTTGATTTTTCGAACTGGTGGATGTATTCGCTGCAACTGCTTTCTACGTTAGCAATGACATGCACCATTTGAATAGCTTAAGCGAATTTAAAAAATAATCCTAACATAAATTATATTTTTATTGTCAATTATTGCACACTTAACAACTAAAAAAACGATCAACTCCTTTAAAGCTTAGTTATTTACATTTAAATATAATAATAAAAATAAGAAAATTTTCTGATAGATTTGGTATAGAGCGCAGTTTTAAGAGAAATATTATTATTGATGTTAATGGTGCTGCTGCTGCTGCCGCTGCTGCTGTCTGCTCTCCTCTGCCTGCTGCTGCTCACCATCATCAGCATCAACATCAGCATCAGCATCATCATCATCATTATCATTATCATCAATCAAATCGTCCAAATCATCGTCTCCATCATCCACATCATCGACGAATCTATCGATGCGTTTGAGTAAATTATGTTGACTATCTTCACTCACATCCTCCAGATTGTCCCCATCAACATTATCATTATCATTAGCTTCATCAGCATCGTCATCATAATCGGCTTCGTAGTCAAGTTCGTCGGGGGCCTCGGCCTTAATGCGCGACTCGGGCAATTGATCATAGTCAAAGATCTGGCGGGTGGCGCGCGGCGGCTGTTCGGGTTCCGTGCTGGTCGCGAGCTGTGATCCGTCTGTGACCTCCGTCTCCAGCTGGCTCTCGATGCTGCCCGCCTGGCTGCCAATGCGCGGCTCCGGCAGCTGCGGCTGCAGCTTTGTTTTCGTTGTTGTCACCGGTCTTAAGACGGTGCTCGCCGAGGCCGTGGCCAGGGAGGAGCTGCCCGCTGTTGTGCTGCTTGTTGCGGCCATATCGTGCGCATCGGCAAACATGTTGTCCAGCAAGCTGAGCAGATCATGCACGCCGCCACCGGGCGGCATCTCTGTGCTGGGACTCATTGAACTCCCCTCGGTGGTGCTTGGTCTCGCCGTCGTCGTCGTGGAGGTTGTTGTTGTAGTCGTTAGCGGCGTCGTCTTGGTATGCAAATGCTTGACCTGGTAGGTCTCGACGGTGCCGCGCTGCTCGTTGGGATCGGCAATGCGCACCACCGGCTCCCGCTTCGAAATGACGGGCACAATCTTGGGACTGTGCGGATCCAGCTCGTTCTGGCCATAGGTCTTGACCTTGGAGTGGCCCTCGATGATGAGGTACATCGGTCCCAGCAGCGGCTTCGGCGGCTGTTTGTAGTGCGAGAAGAGCGCATCGGTGGTTAGTTCTGGGGCAGGTGCCACTGTGGGTCGCTGCGCCAGGTTGCTCGTCTGCGGTATCATCAGCCGGGAGCTGCTCGTCGTTGACGTCGTCTCCGGACGCTGATAAATGGGCGTCGCGGTCGTCGTCGTAGTCGTTGTCGACCCGACCATGGGTCGAAAACCGGAGCTGCCGGTGGACATCAGCGTGCTTGGCGTGATATAGACCTCTGGGCGTGTGCTGCTTGTTGTAGGCGTGGCTACAGTGGGCGGACCGGGAACAAAGGTCACCGGCGAATAGGTCAAGGGAGCGTGGGTGGTGGGGCTGGCGGCTGGGAGCTGCGGCCTGGTGGTGCCCATCAGATACTTGGTGGCCGGCATGGTGGGCTTCATGCGCTGCTTCATGGTCGACTTCACCACCAGCTCCTTCTGCAGCAGCTCGTGCAGCCAGGGCTTGCGGGCTCCCGTCGTCGAGTGCGCATGAATTGAGTTGGGCGCATAGCTCACGGCCTGCGGCCTGGAGAGGGAATAGTGCTGCATGGACTCCTGGTGATGTGCGTCCATGTAGCTCATGCGATGCGGCATCTCGGACATGGTCGGCGAGTGGCTGAACCAGGACGTCGTCGCCGCCGACGGACTGCTGTAGTAATGCGTGGAGCTGGACTGTTTACCGGGCGAGCTATAGACGCCTCCGCCCATGTTCATGCTCATGTAGGAGGAGCTGCTCGGCGAATGGCGATACTCCACATGACCCATGCCCTTCATCAGCATTGGCGGCGGCATCAGGTGCGTGTGCGGCATGTGCTGCACCTGCTGCACCTGTTGCTGCTGCTGCTGGGGAGGAGCATAGTAGCTTCTGCGGATGGGCGCGTACTTGGCCTGCGGCTGCTTGGGCTGCTTCGGCCGGGAGCGCTCCCTTTCGCCGGGTACGCCCAGCAATAGGATTTCACTTTTGGTTTTGTTGCGCAGCACCTCCGCCGGCAGCTGCTTCTGTCTGGCATCCGAACTGCTCGCATTGTTCTCCGCCCAGTAGCGCACACGATCCAGCGCGGGCGGACTGTAATCATAGGTGGGATCCTTTTGCAGCGGATCCCCGTGGCCCAAAGGTCGCCACTCGTTGTTGTTGTTCGGATCCAAGCGAGGTGCTGAAATGAATGAAGAGCTTCTTCAATTTGGTTGAACTTGTGCAGCTTTTATAATCCCCCTCCCATCAAATGGCTTGCAGGTGGCTTTCCCACCTGGCTAAGATCTCCCGCAAAAGCTGAGAACTGTTTTTTTTTAAAGAATCTCTATATATAAACCAGATAGATTAGATCCCGCAGGGAGCATAAATATCCCAATCAATTTGAAGCCGATATTTCCAAATCGAACTGAATTTTATACTATCAATAAATTGCACATCATAAAAGCATTCATATACTTCATATTCATATTCATACTTGCGATGAAAAATGTGCTTTGCTCTTGAGAAAAAACTTCGCAAAATTTTGCAGAATAACATCAAGTTAGAGGGTCGACTTATCTGTTTGCTCTGCTAGCTGACCCCTTGATTCGTGGGGGTCATCTTCCTCCTGCAGCTAACTTGGAATCCAAGCAAAGTGTGGGCAGGCCGAAGTCACATAGAGTTCAAGATACAGGCCGCAGGCTAACAGACATAACTTTGCGAACTTGCCAACCACCTGGAAGATCACAGCCAGATGACTGGAGGGCATCAGCCTTAGCCAGGCAATCAAGAGAGCCACAAACAAACAACTTGGCTGATTGACTGATCAACGGGGCGGCTGTGATGACGGCGACTGAGTCGAAGCCGAGAGACCGACTGGAAGTCTTGGAGTTAGTCGTATAAGTTATTAGCCAAAACCAGACAAATCGCTTTCCATTTGAATGCGACGTCGATCAAGGTGAGGACCTGCACTTGGACTCGCAACTTGGACTCGCGACTTGCGACTCGCGACTGGCAGCTGAGCACTTGGCGGAAATGATCTGCTGGCCATGCGCTGGCAATTTTCGATTTGTTTTGGCTCAATTGGTTTTTCAGCTGGGCTTGACGCATATAAATTGGCTAAGATTAAATGCCGCTGACGGGCGGCTCGCTGCCTACGCTCCCAGTCGCAGCTGGAAGCCACGGCAAATATGTTTTTGGCCATTTATCCTTGCATAATTGCCGGCACTATTCAAGTCGTTTTCACTTTCATTTGGCTGCACCACATTAAAATAGCGCGCATGATTGCGTTAAAATTGTTTCGATCTCCTAATGCTGGCCATTAAAATAGCCAATAGTCAGCCACCAGCCCCTGATCCTCCAGCCCCTCACGCGCTCAGGCAGCTCAAACGGAGCAAAAAGCTGGACAGGTGCTGATTGCGTCTCGTCTCGTCTCGGCTCGCGATCTTGTGGCCGTGTCAATTATGTCGGCATTTGGCGGTTAAAACAAAATCAAAGTGCAAATCTTTCATATTTGCGGCATGCGGCATTTCATGCGGTTCATTGGCAGCTCTTCAGCAGCAGCCCGCACACCGCACACCGCACCTGGCACCCATATTCCCGCTCACCTGTTGTCGCATTGGGCGTTACAAACGCCAAGCCATTCACTTCATCCTGTTGGCTGCCACTCTTGCCCGTCGCTGTTGCTGCCACAGATTGTGGCAAGACCTCGAACACCTCGTCAGCCGCACAGGTGGCGGGGCATGCGGCGTACAGGCAAAGCCAGCAAGAAATTATTGTTACCAAATTGAGGGTTTTGTGGCGTTCGCTAATCATCATGGAACGGCGCGGGTTATCTGCAAATGTAAATGCGAATTATGTTTTGTTATGCATTCCTGATGATTCAATCGATCGATTACAAGCCAAAGACTCGGGCAACAAACTCGCTTTGCAGTCGATAAAATGGTTTTTTTTCTTTCTTGACATTATCTATATATATTATGTGATACTGTGTTCAGGGAGTATTTCATTCCAAGTGTTCTACAATTTATGAGGATTTTTATTAAGCCGTGAGAAGTGAGGATGAAAATAGACAAAAGACTTAGACAGCAAACTTGCTATTCATTTCGAAAGCTTATCAATATCGGAGACTTTGACTTGCTCTTAAAATTACTTTTAATTATTAATTGATCAAAAAGTATTCTATATTCTCTGGTGGGGCTCAAATTATGATATATACTCTCCCATTGTATATCATTAGTCTAATAACTTGGTACACAATTGATAAATCAACTCTAGAACTGGAAATCTTGATCATCATCTGTAGCTATATTAGATTTTCTCTATACGATTTTCTCTACGTAATTGGTTTTTTATTTTTGGCTTCACAATATTTTGTTGTTTAAATTAAAAACTTCAATTAGAAATCCTAATAAGATAAAAATAAATTAGAAATCTTATAAATAAATGTGCTCCAGGCGTGATAAAAACAAAACAAGAGTGATCCATTACCCGGACTCTGGACTGCCCGATTAATGAATACCCGTTTTTTAATGGGTATGTGGGTCTTTGGAAGGAAGCTAGGTTCAGTCGGTTCAGTCTCACGACTAGTGCACTCTTCCTCGATTTTTTTGAATAAGACTCTGTGCTCTCAAAGTTGTGTCAAGTTTTGATTACAAGCTGTACCAATGTGTCAGAGATTGTCTGCCGAGAGAAAGAGGGTCGACCCACTCATAACTGACAACTTTATTAAAAATCATATCGCATGAGATATCAGCTTTGGGCTTTTTTTTTTTATTTTTGGGTGGTCCCCTTGAAATGGTCTCAACGTTTTTTTTTTTTGTTTTTTTGTTGCTGTTCCTTTTTTTTGTTTTGGGACATGTCCTTAGGGTTACGTTCAGCTCTCGACGATCTCGTTCCGCTTTTCCGCGCTGTCATCGGACGCGTTCCCGTTGAAAGTGAAACTTTTGCACAGTGTTTCGATTTTGAAACATTAAACAAAAAATTTGCATTTATTTTGCAGCTCCACAGGTTGTTGTTGTTGTTGTCGTTGTTGTTGTTGTTGTTGTTGTTGTTGTCGTTGTTGCACGGCGGCAATCGTAAAAATTAAGTTGATTACTACACGCATAAATAAAGCCATTAAATGGCAAACATCTCAGCACGGCCGGCAATTAAAATCAAATAAAATTCACCGACGGCCACCGAGCGAGGATGCCTGATTATTATTTTGGGGGCGAAGCATGCACTGAATTGGCGGTAATTACTTTTATTTTAATGCCAAATCAAAGAGCTGCGTAAAAAGCTGTACTACAAATTTGAGGATTATTGAACACCAGAAAAAATATAGATCCGCAAGAGTTATTAAGTAAATGCCACATCTCTCTAAATAAAAACTTTGCATTATAAACTAAATAATAAACTAAACTAAAATTGAATTTCGAACAAACACTTTAAATAACGAACAGAGAAGTTACCTGAGAAGAAAAGAGGTAATTCAGCTAAAGTAGATCTGGCTTAAGATAATCCACAACTGGAGAATATTTTGTGTCAGCTTCGCTTTCTGTTCTGTTATTTTACGAGTATTTGAATTGTTTGCATTGTCTTCGTTTATTCCTTTGGTATAATAACTTAGCTATATAAGAAAAGTTTTTATCCTGACAAACGGAAGAGCTGCTCTAGGAACCTTATGGACGAATGGAATAGATGCTATCAAAGCTTGTTCCACATAAGAATCTAACGAATTCGTTTTTCAGCAATTTCGTAAACACCTCCAACTGGGAAAACTTGATGTTATATTTTTATATGGAGTTTGTAGTGAAAACCTGGCCCGTGCAAAGCCGGGTAGTACTCGCTTGTAATACTTAAATTGGGCCTAGTCTTGTGCCAGTAAAAAGCCTAATTGGAGTAATAGGCAGTCTTCACACTATCCTCGTGTTATTTAACCGCACTTGCAATTTGTTTTGCATAATACATTTAATTATGCACAGCTTTTGTGTTATTTAATTGACTTTTATTATATTTACATGAATGCGCTGCGAGTTGGTCGTTAAACGAGTTTCTTTTTTAAAAGCCAGCACGAAGTGCAGGAAGTGTCTCTCGAGTCTTCCAGCTGGCGACTCTCAGCTGCTGTTGTAGCTGTCGATGATCTAACGTATATTATTTAGACCAGATTAGACACCAATATTTTTGTAAGTCACCATAAGGCATAATTCTTACCAGGCAAAGCAGAAAATGTTTAATATTATTTGTGAGATATTGCAAGAAATTATACATTGATAATGTAAAGAAGCTCAACTCTTGCTTTAGTTAACTTTGTGTCGATTTTTCTATTGTATTTTCTATGTATTGGGCATACATATAAGATCCTATAACTGATGATAAACCTTTTTTAAAAAATCTTTGCAGCATAAGCCAATTATTATTATTATTGCTACTATTTTTATTTTTATTTGTATTAATTTTGGTATTTAAATTGTATCAAGTAAACCAGCTAATCCATTTTTTAGCTTCAAATTCCATCAAGTTTATATAAAAAGACAAATGAATTATATTTATTTTCGTTAATTTGTAACCTGCATCCAAGTATATACGTTCGCAAAGTGAAAAGATTTCATTAGTTTTGAAAATATCTGTCGGGGAATTAAAACAAAGGTACGGTAAAGTGTTTAAAATATGTGTTTACGCCTGTCGAAATCTTCCTCAGGTTTAGAGCTAAAATAATTAAATTTGCTTTGCATAGAGTTTTAAAGATTTATCTAAAAATATTTTGGGGGATGTTGTATATTAATGCTTGTCCAATATGAAATAACTAAGGGGAATACTTTTCTTCACTGGGTGTTATCTGAACCTTAAAGTAGACATTTTGGAATGAGGTATAATATTAATATCAATAAACATGTTTGGTAATCTTTGCAAGTAGAGTTAGCTTTTCACTCAGTGAAAATATATTGTATCCCATTTTCGCTTAGGATCGTGAATCGGATGCAAAAGCGATTTATCAGTGCGGTAGATCGACTTAAATATGTTATGTGTGTGGCTACGTGTGGGGTATTTGGTTTGCCAGTGTTGGGTATGGGCCATGTTTTCATATGTGTTTAATGTACTTTCGATACTTCAAACTATCTGCAACTTCATCTTTGAGCGCTGCAAAGTGCAGCGGAGCCAGGCAATGGCCCAACCCAAAAACCAATTGAATCCGCGGGATGCATGCAAAGTGACGGCTGCTGTTAAGTGAACGCTTAAGCCAATGAGGCGGGCTGTAAATGCTTGAATAAAAAACAAACCAACAAGCAAACAAACAGACCAATAAACATACAAACAACCACAACGACGACGACTAAGTGACAAGCAAAACTATAGTCAAAAGATTCATTCAAGTGTGCGACACTTTTTATGCGTGACATAAAAAGCGACCACAACAACAGCAACTGGTCAACAACAAGCGCAACAACAACAACAACAACAAAACGGGGGATGCATACCAACATGGCAGCGTATTAGCAAAGACAAATACTAATTGCAGCCAAAGCAGCAGCAACATTTGCAGTAGCAGTAGCAGCGGCAGCAGCAGCAGCAGCAACAGTTATTGTTGTTGTTGCTTTTGCTGCTAGCAGTTAATTTCATTTAAAGAATGTCATCTTCGCTTTAAGTGAAAGATAAATACACACAACAGCATTTTCACACACATACACACACACACGGACACACGTACGCACACAGAGGCGGACAAATCGACAGTCGCAAGTGTTTGTCATTGTCTCCTTTTCCTTCAACTTGAACGCGAACATTTGGCGCTTTGCGCTGTCAACGCTGCGTATTAGCGATGTGTGTGCGTATTTTGTGTTCGTTGTAATTGTTGCAATCGACGCAGCTGCTGCTGCTGGCTGATGAGCAGCGTCTTAATTCTTTGCGCACTGCGCATTCGATTTCGCTGAAAGTGCAACATCCGTCGCTAAAACTGAGAGTTAGCTCAAAAGTCAACACGAAAGAACCGAACCGATAGTTGTTCGTGAGCTAGGAAGCATATATCGAACACAATCGATAGAACTAATTATCGATAAGAGTTTGTGGAAGCAAGTCGTTTTCCTAATTCTTTGCTTTAGCTCCTTTATATGAATGCACATTTTGTCATTGTTAAATATAAATTTATTTATTTATATTTATAATTATGAAAGAAATAAGTGAAGCAACTTTTTACTATGAAAACATTTACATTAATCATAGGCCAATGAGTTTTCGAACCGCAAAAATATAAAACCAAACCAATTTTAATCGTCAACGTTTTTTTTTGCTATAAATTCGAACAAACAACTAGGTATATAAAGAACCTGCCGACTGTATCATCAACTGACTTTGCTAACACCCTCTTTCTTGTAGAGAGTTGTGAGTGTCAAGAAAAATTACTAAATAAAGCAAAACCAAAGTTCACTTTCGTTCTCCTATAAAAATTCTTAAACTTTACTATTACTTTTATGGAAAGTCTGTTTATCAGTAGATAGTAGACTAGTCGAATCTCGATCCGGTATCTATAAAAAACCAAACAGATCCAAGAAAAAATATCTTCTATTAATTTGTAATAAAAAGAAACTGAAATTAAAAGTTACATCATTTTAGATCTGCACAGCTTACTATATGAAATATTAACCAACACTATTTATTCGTAAACTTCTAGAAATGTTGCCCTTTAAGCTTTGACTCTTTTTTTATATTTAAATTGAAGACTTTATTTTCTTTAATATTAAATATCTCACTCATAAAGTAAAGTAATATCAGTCTTATTCTATTTACCATAACATTCTTAGTAAACTTTTTTACGTGTTATCACAATTTTTGAACTGACTAATCTATGCCAGAAGATATAATCTTGTAATTAAATATTTACCATACAATGCGGGCGCTGAGAAATGAACACAATAACAGAATTGATGGGTTGTAGATCTATAGAGCCTACTTAATCGTATAATCCTTCTCTTTTGGTTTTGGATTTAACACTCGGCGTTTAAAAAATGTGCAGTCATTTCCTTGACTGGCTGATATAGTCACAAGCGAATTATTAAACTTTGGCTTTAACGCTATCCCATTCCCATTCCCAATTCCGTTGGCAATTGCTTGGGGCTAGCGAACATTTCATTTCATTTCATTCAGTAAATTTCACTTTTAAGCGAGGCAACCAACACACACACTTTTGGGCCCGGGACCGAAGAGTCATTCGCACCGTTACGAGGAGCAGGAAACTCGCTTCGTTCAAGATCTGCGTGTAGTTGCTGCGGCGCATCCGTTTCAAAACGCGTCCGTTTGTTAACTGATTTCGCGTTGTCTTGGCCAAAACTCAAATTCGAAACTGCCCAAGAAGCGTCTGTGTGCGCTGCGCAGTCAGCGTCGCTGCCGCAGTACAACGAACCAGACAAGCGGCCGAGACAGAGGCTCAGACACCAGACCCCCGCCACCTCCCTCCCCCCCTACCCTCAACCCAAGCCGCAGACGACAAGCCGAGCGGCGTTTACTTTGCAATTGCCAGCTGCACTTGTCGCTGCCGCTGCCGCTGCCACTGCCACTGCCGCTGCCTGCTGACCAAAACGAATCAATATAAATGCGTCGCTGTCGCCGTCGTCGTCGCAGCTTGCCGGCAACGTCGACGTCGTCAGCAGACGCCAAAGTTGTCGTCTTTTCGCGTTTGTTGCCGCTGTCTTTGGCTTTGGCATTGGCTTTTGGTTAGTTGCTTCGCTCCTTCCACATCTCCTTCTCATGCAAACAGACTCACTTTTCACTGCAACATGTTGCTGACTAACTGACTAACTGACTGACTGACTGACTGACTGACTAACTGACTGACTGAGTGCATGGACTGACCATGAAGTTGTCTACTTGGGGATTATCAAATACAACAAGCCGGAGACAATTTTACGCTTAATACGATTTAAAAGATAGCTTAATTGTATTCCTCATGTACTCCAATGCTAATTAGTGCCACAGGTAAAACATTCAAGAGTCTTTCAAACACTTAACTCAAAAACCACTTTGAAGATGTTCAAGTAGCTGAGACTCAAAAATCTCTCAAAAACTTTTAATTTCAATCAGAAGCTAAAAGCCAAAACAGATTACGAAAAAATCAGATAACTTCGCTTACAAGATGGGGATCTTTTATTATTCCCGTCCAGCCAGATAATCACAGAAGAGGAAGGCGATGGTAAAAAAAAGATAAATTACAAATAATGTTAAGGAACTATTAAAAGTAAAGTTAAATGTAAAATTATATCGGATAATTGGAATCAAATAGGATAAAGTTAAATGGAAATAGGAAAAATTAATAATGAAAGAGAATCGAATAGAGCGAGAGCGAGAGAGAGAGTGAGAGAGAGAGAGAGAGAGAGAGAAAGAATGAGATGGAGAGAGAGAGAGAGAGAGGTGAGCTCTCAATAGGCATTTCAAAATGTATTGAATAATATTGCGGAGCTAAGGGTAAAGGAAAAAATGAGAAACCCTCCCCATGGTGGCAGATCTTTTAGCCTGCCCGGCATGCTATGTCCCTATTCATAGCGGGATTTGTAAATTCTTAAAGGTATCTTGAAAGCACAGATTTTTAAGAGGGAAAGAGAGTTCAGTGGAGAACCAAATAATCAGGAACAAGGGGCGGTAATCAACTTATGTGGAAAGACAATGTTGAGGATCATCCTACAGTTCTTTAAAGACCGAAGATTAAGATGAAGTTGCCTGCTTATAAATTTATATATATTCTAAATAGTATATATATATATATATATATATTTAAGGATACTCTGAACCCAGGCATCTGAAAATTGGACTAAGAGCTATGAAGCAGTCGCAACTTATTCAACTAAGTTGGCAAGAAGTTTGTTGTTGTTGTTGTTTTTTTGCTGCTGCTTTAGTGTTGCTACTTCTTCTTCTTCTGCGAACTGGGCGGTCAACGTCTGATCAGCTTTCGCTTTTGTTGCATGGACAGCGCACAATAACAATTGGCATGTCTTGTGTGTGTTGCATAAAAAGCAATCTTTGGCATTTGACTGAATAAACATTTCTTTTTGGCGCTGAAATTGAAAAATATGTTAAAAGCTTAAGGCAAATAACAGCAGCAACAGCAACAACAACAACAACTGTGACAGTCCAGTCATGAGGCCAATGCCAGGGCTATGACTATTGTCGATCTCTTGTTGGGTGTGTGCCTTGCAAATGCAAAGAGTTTTGTAGACGTCGAGGCTTGAGACAAGCATAAAACTTGTAAAGCCATTAAAAGCGCTTACGCTGACAACAACAACAACAACAACAACAACAAGAAATCACGGATAAAATATAAGAAAAACAATCATTCAATATTGTTGGCGGTTCCCCTCTTTTTGGGGGCAGCTCATTAGCTTGATGTGTTAATTAAAGCGAAATGTTGCAAAAATGTCACAAAAATTGCAGCCAGAGAAAGCAAAAAAAAAAACAACAAATAAAACAAAAGACTTAGGCAACGAACTTGACAAACCATGACTTTCACAAAAGAATGCAAGCTGTAAGCGCAAATATGACTTTGACTCCCAACTTGGCACGCCCACAAAAAATGAGCATCGACTGCCTCCCTCTAACTATAGCACCAACCACCCCCCACGCCGCCTCCCCCCTCCCCCATCTCCCCCATCTTTTGTCGGCTTTGCTCTTTGCATGAGAAATTGATGCATGCAGCCAAGTTGAGCACTTGCTTAGTTTTCTTACAACCTCCTGCCCAGCGGGTTGGTGGTTAGGGGGGGAGGGGGGGGGGGGGCTGCCCCTCTAATTAGCGGAGTGTTGCGTGTTGCATGCTGCCATCCTCGCTGCGTATAAATTGTATCAATAAATTTATTGATTTCAACTGTTGCTGCTGACTTGTTAAATATTTTGCGAAACGATTTATGTTGTCAGCATGCAAATTTGTTTTTCCTTCTTTTTTCTTTCTGGTGCGCTGTGCGGCTTTAATGGATATGTCGCCGTGCAAAAAAAAAACTCATCACAGCAGAAGAAGCACAAGAAATTTGTTTGGCTTTGCCGTCTGGGTCCAGGCCAGGCCAGGCCGAAGCCGAGCCGAGCGGAGCGCACGTTTAACGACCAGAAATTAGGCAACCTTTCACTGGCCATAATAATAATTTCACCCACAACTTCCGGGCGCAGTGCGTAGAACACTTTCATTTGGTTTTGCTTTGCATTTGGGTTAGGGCAGTTTCGATTTGTACACCTGCCCTGCCCTGCCCTGCCGTGCCGTGCCGTGATGTGCATGCTAATGCTAGCGAAAACCGATCCACAATAAGACGGAGTGAAATGTTGTTGTCGCCCGGTGCATAGCTAATTAGATAAACAAATTTTTGTTTCATGTGCTTGGCTTGCCTACGGCCGCCGTCAGACTGCGCTCTCTGGCCACATTGTTGCACGCATTCGAAATTCGAATTATTGAAAAGTGAAAAAAAACAACAACAAACAACAGCAGCAGCAACTGCCGTTCAGTTTCTAAAAGAAAGTGAAAATCCAGCGCCGACAGAACGCACTGTACAAGCGTAAGGCGTAAGGCGTAAAGCGTGGAGCGTGGAGCGTAAAGTGCGCCGCCTAATGGCCGTCAACGTGGAGCGCCTTAGTTGGCCAGGACCAGCCAGATGCGCACAGCCAATCGAGCTGGGCTCGTGTCGTGCTCTGTCGTGCTCCGCCAACAGCCAAGCACGCAATAATAAATAAATACTCGATCCATAGTAAATGCTCCTTTCTGCCAAGATCTACAAATTCCCTGTGTAAAAGAAGAAATAAATCAAATTAGTACAAAATACATTGATAGACTTCACAGCCACCAAAATAACCTAGCCTATCCAGGTAGAAAAACGCTAAGGTTAAAATTTGCGAATTTTTCTCTATATGGTGTAAATCTGCCTTTCCAAAAACAAAACTTATTCAAAAACTTGATTATTGCGATCCATAGGAAATGCTCCTTTCTACATAAATAATGCAATCATACACAAAGATCTACAAATTCCTTGTGTAAAAGAAGAAATAAATCAAATTAGTACAAAATACATACACCAATATAAACTAGCCATAAATCTAACAGATAATAGTCGAGCAGTAAGAAGAGTTAAAAGAGTGCATATTCTCGATCTACCGGATCGATAAATTAAATAAGTACAACTTCAAGCTAACATACAAATTAAGTCAAATATAATAAAAATTAAATAAAAACAATTATTAAATTAATTAAAGCTAACTAAATTTACTTATTGTCTTAAGGCAAATAAATAAGAAAGGAAAAAAATCAAGCTGTTTCGCTCAATTTTACTTTTATTACAAATTAGCTTAACTGGGAGGGAAATCCATTTTCAAAGACTCGAATCGAGTTCTAGTAATTTCTCAATTTATCTAATAAGCTAAACATTATTCTGAGTTAAGAGTCCTATTCTTTATAGATATTTTATGCTGGTTTTGGCGACCTTTCCATATTTTAAATATTCCATTTTGGCTAGCTCGAATAAAAATAATAATTGGAAAGCAATTTAATATAATATTTCGCTTCCAATATATTATGTTAGATATATCGAAAGAAGCTGTAATTTTCGCTGATTACCTGAAACTTTGCGAAACTTAATTTGCTAACAAAACGTGATTTTTATTACACAAAAAACTTGGTTTTGGTGCTACTCTGACTTCCTGAAGGTCATAAAAAATGTCCTATAAACTGTAATAATTTATAATAGTCCGTTCTACTAAAAACATTTGTGGAATATTATAAAATATTTTATATATATTAATTTAGATTAGATAAATTATATTTGTGGGAAGAGCCAATTACTCTATGCCTTGTTGCTGGATATCGCTCAAATATGTCCAAATATTATTATTTTATTTATTATGCGATTAAGATGCGATTCACAGTAAACAATAAATTGGAATTCCGGGTTCAACAAGAAGATATAAATAAGTTTAAAGCAAATATAGATAAATATATCAATATATATAGATTTAAACTGAGTTCAGCCTGGCGACAGCGAACCTTTTTGAAGGCAGCATCAAGTCGAATCAGCTGTACAGAATCCGATACAAGTAGACCACATTTAGCTATAATCGATGTCATTTTGATTGGACTCTTGGTAATCTAGTGAGGCTATTGGATTAAATGTTTAAACGCGTGTTGGCTGGCACGTGCTCATCTCTGTGAGGCAAGTCTCGCTGATCCGCAGTCATTCACAAGTTTTGATGCTAAACAAATATGACTAATTATGGAGGAACTGAGACTGGCGCGCACTAAACCGCGCCACATAATGCGATCGTCGTCTTCGTTTCGACGTAGATGGGCAGTCCGACACACATCGTCTCCCGGCCCGACCGACTGCGCCGGCTGGCCAGCGGCAGCCAGTAACCAGTTGGGGATAAACAACAAACAACATACAAACATACAAACATACAACTAGCAACATACAACATACAACAGACACCAACACCCGCAATTTCGCCAATTCGTGGAAAAAAGAAATATATAAAAATAAGACAAACCATGCAATTGCAATTGTATGAATGAAATGAGTTTTACGCGACGCTCCTCCTCCTCCTCCTCCTCCGTCTCCTCCTCCTCCATAGTTTTCGCTGTATAAGGCGCTGCTCCGCTAATCTGGCTCCCTGCCTCGCCCGCAGCTCTGGTGGCAGCTAGACAGTTGGATGGCATCAGGCCACGCCCACATCGCATGCAGAGCACAGGCGCCGAGGAGGAGCCGCCACGGACCTTACGCTGGGGCATTGCGCCCGTCAATCTCATGGCCGAAGACTTTGCCACGGCCCTGAGCGTCCTGCCCGCGCACCGGCACAGCATCACCTCCTGCATGGACGCGTATCGATCACAGGCGCTCTCCTTTTCCAACAAGCACCGTGTGCGCAGGGTTTACACCAGCTTCGAGGATCTGGCACGTTGCCCAGATGTGGGTGAGTAAACTGAATACGGATGGAGCTAAAGAACACATTTTAAGCCTAGAACATTTTTTTATTAAATATTTTATTATAAGATATAAAGATGGAAATCGGTTCAGTTCAAGTAGGGAATAGTCAGTTGTCTTTCCATTTTACTTTAAATAGATAAATATAAAATAATCTTCCATAAAAAGAAGCTATCTTGCCAAATTGCTATTAATATTATTATTATCATTATTATTATTATTATTGATATTATTCTTATTGTTATTATTATTATTATTATTATTATTATTATTATTATTATTATTCTTTCTATTATTATTATTATTATTATTATTATCATTATCATTATCATTATTATTATTATTATTATTATTTTATTATTATTATTATTATTATTATTATTATTATTATTATTATTATTATTATTATTATTATTAATATTACTATTATTATTATTATTATTATTATTATTATTACTATTATTATTATTAAAACACCATTAAAATATATTAAAATTGAAGGCATAGAGTTTATCTATTGGAAAAATGAGAGTAGCTATATTTGTAATTTTTCAGACGCCGTTTACATATCACCGCTGAATGCAATGCACTGTGAACTGTGTCACCTGATGCTCAACCATGACAAGCACGTGCTGTGCGAGCAGCCGCTGGGCATGACTGAGCAGCAGGTGGTGGAGCTGGTTGGGAAGGCGAGGGCCCGCGGCTTGTTTCTAATGGAGGGTATTTGGCCGCGCTGCATACCCGCCTACCATATTCTGCGGCATGAGATCATGCGCTGTAAGCTGGGTAGGATCTTCGCAGTGGACTGCACATTGGGTTGGCCGCTGCCCATCGCTTCGCCGAAGGCGGCGTCATACGCAGGTGTCGCCAAGGATTTGGCACCTTACGGCATACAACTGGCGCTGTGGGTCTATCGAGAGGTGCCGCAGCGTCTGAAGGTATCGGGCAAGCTCAATCGCGAGGGCATTGATGTGGCAGCCAACATTGAACTGATCTTTGAGGGCAATCGGAGAGCTCGGCTGGTGCTCAGCGCCGAGCAGGAGCTCCAGAACACGGCCACCATACGTGGCACCAAAGGCAGCGCGACCGTAAGTTGCTCGGATTAACAATGTAAAAATAAAGCAAATTCTTACCTTAATCCTTGCAGCTGAACAGCCTGTGGTGTCCCACGGAATTGACATTCGAGAATAGGGACTTCGAGTTCGAATTGCCCGTTGCGGAACGGTCGACGCACTTTAACAATCGCATTGCCTTGTGCTACGAGGCGGAGGAGATGCGCAGCTGCATACTGGACGGTCTTACGGAGAGCAACCTCTTCAATCACAACGAGAGTCGCCTGATGGTCCACTTGACCAGCCAAATAAAGGAGATGCTTAAGACAGATGACCAGGACGCAGCGGTCCAGCAACAGCAGGCAGTTAACTAAGGCCCGATTTGAAACTCAATAGGGTTAAGGCTGTGTACAAATCTTGGGCGCCAACCTAGTCCCATTTTCAGTTCTTTTGGAAAATAAATAAATATTAACTTAAATTAGTATTTCATCCAGCGTTATTCCCACTTTAGCCAAGACACGCACACCAGATAGAAAAACTAGCTTAAGACTTAGCACAGACAACAATCAAGCTACAATTGCACAGCTTTTTTCCAACACTGCACCGCTTGAGGCTAGTACGCTGAGCAGGCCACATAAGCTTCACTCACTTATCGTGGAAAGCTTCGTGAATCTTCCATTGCGATGTTTCTCGAATTTTGAACTTTTTTATTTGTCTTTGCTTAGTTCGAGAAAGCCCGTAGTGTTGAATGACTAACGCGTCTGGCATTCTTGGCCCGTCGTTGATAAGATTGAACACATCTTATCACCGGCATGTTCGATTCGTAAATAATTGCATTTATATAAACAAATGGGCAAACAATTAAATTAAAAGCTTTTTCCTAAATTTAAACCAATGACGATTGGGGGGAACTGGGTCGGCGGACAGAGGAGCGCAAACTGACGCATAGACAGGCCTTCATTCTTAAATACATACATACACATGTACATATCTATTAACAGAAACACAAACATACACACTCACATACGTGCACACATACACGTCTGCCCAGCTGTTCGAGGAGGACAAGTATTCATTTTGTTTTCGTCTATGTTGACACTTTATTTGTAACGGAAAATTTGTGGCAATGAGCCGGCCAATGACTTGAAAATTCAACATGTGTTCGCTACCTGATGGTGATGCAACATAAGGTGCACTCTCCGAGCCATTGCAACGTGGCCTTATGTAAGAACAATTGCATGCATTCGCATTTAAATATATGGAAAAACGTGTGTATTATGAAAGCCATTTAAAATAATTTAAATAGCCGGGGCAAATATATGTATATGAACATACATGTTTGCCGTTGCCATTGCTTTTTTGTTTTTGTTTACCGCGCATTTTGTAAACACAACAAAAATTTAATTGCGCAGCAAAAATTGTTAAAAGCTTTCCCAAAGAACTTTTCGCTCACACATTTTGCGCTGCGAGAGAGAAAAATGGGAAGAGCAGAAAAACAGACAGCCCAATGGTGAATGGCATCGAAACTTCCAGACTACAAGTAACCTTTTTAAATCTAAGTAGGCTTTTTGTGGTGAACTTCACTTTTGGTACAACCATTTGGAAATCGATTCATTATTAGCCAAATATACAAACTATAAACAGTTCATTTGGAGCTAAATAACAGAAAAAGTCGACCCAAATTAAAATACCGTATTTTATGTGTAAATCGTGGTAGATCAAAAACTGCTTTTCTGAAACACAAAACAGGTAAAACTATAATAAAATGTGGGAACAATAATAAGTTTTCTTATAGTAAAAAATGGGCTATCAATTTTCCCGCAGGGTTGACATTTGTGAGAGAAGCAACGAATAAGAGAGAGAGAGAGATAGACAGAGACAGAGAGCAAGTCTGCAAGCTTCTCGCCAACTGTGCGAGAAAAAGCTCTGGCCGGGTATAAAACCAGGTGTTTGAAAGCAAGAAAAAGTTTAATTTCCATTTGGATTTTGCTGCGACAACATCGAGAACCTGTGGAAGTAAAGCGTTTACCAAAACAATAACTTCCAGCCAAAAACAACCTGCAAAGAGAAAAAAGTCAATAAGAAGCCCTTTGAACTCTTCAAAAGCAAGATCTCAATTATATACATATAAGAATCATAAACATCATGTCTGAGGCACACTTTGATGAATACGAGCACTACAACTACGACCATGGCAAACACATCTTTTCGGGCCACAGCGGCAAGCAGCGCTCCAAGAAGGAGGCCAGCGAGCACACCAACCACTTTGACCCGTCTGGCCACTCGCGAAAGCTTTTGACCAAACTGATGAACACCAACAACAACAAGAAAACGGTGAAGAACTGATATTACAGGCACGCCAAGGCAGAGACACAACAACAACAGCACAGAAAAAAATAAAATACTGAATTTAAGCTTCAAAAGAAAAGAAAAAGGTAGAAATTGAAAATTAAAGCAACTGAAAAGGCAGCCCAAAGGAGAGAAAGGGAAGAAGGAGAACAAAAGCTGCTTCGGCGGCAGCTGGCACTGTCGGCTGACGCTGGAAAAGAACGCTGGAATTACGTATTGAATAGTTCTAGTTTTAACACTTTCCTAAATTTAATACATATACTTACAGACTTATAATTTTAGTGTTAAGCTTAGTGCGTTTCAAATTATGAAGTTTGCTTTAGCTATAACTTATAAAATAAAAACAAAACAAAAACTAAAACAAACAAACGGCATTTTATTGCGAATACTAAAAACGCTTGCATTAGAGTTGGAGTTCAGATAACTCACACACTCACAAAAGAGCTTTTCATGTATTGGTTGCATCGCGCATTAGTGCATATTTATAGCCTTTCAGTTGAACTCATTTGCACTAAGCTGAACGCCTTGCGATCATCGTCAACCACATGTTTTCCTTTGTTCTTGTAATCAATAAACTTCAATGTAAAATGCGCACCTATTATATGTATGTATGTACTATGTTATGAATGATCGTATATACAGTTAAAGCGGAAATCGTGGCCTGACCTTATATAAAAAGTTTAACTACCCGTACACGCTTTTATCAACATATTTATTTTCCGGTTACTGCAAATTATAAATAAAGCTAACTTATTTATTCGAAATCAATTAAATTTAATTATATATCATATACAGACATATATCATGCTGTAGCCATTATGTCAAATCATATGCAAATGGAATACGGTATATTCTAGTAATGATGATCTGTTAACTCTAATAAGACAAACTGTTGATGCCATACACATTCTGTTAAATGGTGAGTTTTTCAAATGCATGGTTCTTATAGCAGCGAGCTTTTTGTGCACGCCCTGCCAGCTGTCACATGTGCATAACAGTCGTTCAGCAGCTCAACGGTTACACAGCTGTTCGTTCGGTGTGTTCTATTTCTAAGGAGGCTAGTTGTATTCCATAATATTAATTTTTATTTACTTTTCACTAAAAAGCATTCAAGTAACAGTTCATATTTGCAAAATTCATTGCAGTGTTAAATTACAAGACAAACGTGAGTAGCCAACGGTCGCCGAACTCGAACAATGCTAAAAATCAATAAGGGGAAGGGCAGCGCTTAGGTGACAAATGGCTCCCCCCGGCATTTAGCGATTCGGTGTTCGCGCTCTGAACTCTGCGTGTGATAAGGCCCGCCGACTATTACACAATGTTCTCTATTTGCAGTTTTTACAAGCTGCACACATTTGGAAGGCCCACAAATGGCAACGTTCCTCAACATGAACTCAGTTAAGCTAAACAAATGGCAAGTGGCGCTTCTATTGGGCACTCCCCTGGCCATTGGCCTGGGCATGTATGTTCTCAACAGAAGTTCACGCGATGAGGCCAAGCGCGGCAAGGCTCAAAACAAGGATGCCGGCAAGACGCGCCAGAAGGGCAAAATAGAGGAATCGCTGTCCATAGATGGCACCGCTCCGGATTCGGAACTGGAGCGCAAAAAGAAGTCGGCAGAGTTGGGCGAGCAGCTGTCGCCGCTGAAAGAGGCCAACAATTACAAAACGGAGGGCAACAATTGCTACCGAAATGGCAAATACGATGAGGCCATCAGCTTTTACGACAAGGCCATAGACAAGTGTCCCACCGAACATCGCACGGACATGGCAATCTTTTATCAGAACCGTGCTGCCTCCTACGAGATGCTGAAGAAGTGGAATAAGGTCAAGGAGGATTGTTCCCTCTCGCTGGAGTACAATCCGCGCTATGCCAAGGCCTATTACAGGCGAGCACGCGCCCACGAGGCCACCAAGGATATGATTGAGTGCTTGGACGATGTGACCGCCACCTGCATTCTGGAGATGTTCCAGAACAACAATACCATCATGTTCGCCGATCGAGTGCTCAAGGAAACGGGCCGCCTGGATGCCGAAAGGGGTCTTCGCGACCGTGTGCCTGTCGTGCCCTCGGCAAGCTTCATCAACACCTACATGCGATCCTTTATAGCCGATCCGCTGCAGACAATAAACGTGACGCCTTCGGCTTTGGCAGATACACCGCCACGCGGCTTTCTGCGCGCCCGACAAGCATTCGAGGAGCAGAAATATGATGAAATTATTGCGGCATGCACCGAGGAAATTGAATCTTCCGAGGCGGAATCACAATACAAGGTGGAGGCGTTGCTAATGCGCGGCACATTCCACTTACTCTGCGGCTCCTTCGCCGACAGCAAGGTCGACTTCGATGCCATTCTAGCCAACGGTAAGAGGGGCAACTACACTATGTTTAGGAAGAAGTCACAGTTTAAATATTTTAGATGATGCGGACACGACGCTGCGTGCCTACGCGTACATCAAGCGGGCCGCGCTTTTCATTCAGACGGAGGAGCGCGAAAAGGGACTGGCCGACTTTACGGAAGCCGAGAAGCTGAAGCCCGACAATCCGGATGTGTATCACCAGCGTGCACAGATCCTGCTGCTACTGGAGCAGATCGAGGCAGCGCTGTTGGAGTTCGACAAGGCGGTTCGCCTGGCCCCACATCATGCGATTGCCAATGTGCAGAAGTGCTATGCTGAGTATCGTCTCTCGCTGATGTCCGGCGATCAGAAGCGCCTGGAGCGCGTTATCCAAGACTTTGAAAAGGCAATTGAAAAGTTCCCCGACTGCGTCGAGTGCTACAGTCTGATGGCCCAGGTACTGGCCGATCAGCAGCAGTTCCCTCAGGCGCAGCAGTTCTACGAGATGGCCATGAAGAGGGCGCCCACAAATCCGGCACTGCTCGTCCATCAGGCCATCATGATGCTGCAGTGGCGCGGCGACATTGAGGCCGCCGTCACGCTGCTAAATCGCGCCATCGATGTGGATCCGAAATGCGAGCTGGCCTACGAGACGCTCGGCACCGTGGAGGTGCAGCGCGCCCAGCTGCAGCGTGCCGTTGATCTGTTTGAGAAGGCGCTGCTCTATGCCAAGAGCCAGGCGGAGCTGGTGCATGTCTACTCGTTGCGTAATGCGGCGCTAGCTCAAATCAATGTCACCCGCAAGCTGGGCATCGACATGAATTCCGTGTCGGCCATGGCCCAGTCTGGCTTTCTTTCACAAGCGCCCATGTAGAGGGGAGCACGAAGGGCAGACGCAGCTTGAAGCCAGAGCCACAGCATTTACGCGTTCGTTGTGCTACCTATGTTAATACAGTTAACCGCTCCCCTCCCCCACCCCCAAAAATAATCAAACAAATCAACCGATAAGCCCTGTTATATATACATATAAAAATATGGAAAATCCCGTTTTAGTTATTGTGCTCCTAGTTTTAGCAATGAAAGTCGACGATAATGAAACTAACGTCTCTTAAGTATCCTTTCCTGTATTACGATATACATATATACATAGATATATATATATAAGTCAAAACTATGCCTAGATTTAAAGCAATATAAACACATGTAATTAACCATTGAGAGCTCCGGATAGGTTCGGTGGCCGATTTCCCAACCGATTATAGGACTGCACATCACCCGATATGTACCCGGCACAGACTAGCCATAGCGCCGCACGGATGCTGCTCACGATGGCATACTCGGATTCCAGTTGCTCCAACAGCGGCATCAGCAGGCCGGGCAGAGCGCCCAGACCGTTCGAGATGCCCATCAGGGTGCCAGCGAAATTCGGACTCATGTCCAGGGGCAGCAGCTTGATGCCCGCGTAATAGGCCCCAAAGGCCATAATGCTCCAGGCACTCGACCAGGTCTCTTTGTCATGGAGCATGTACATGGAGGCGCTGACAAAGACCAGCCACGACATGAGGCGCCGCGTCTGCGTGCGGCTCAGTATCCCCTCGGCAATCAGATAGTCACTGAGCGTGCCGGACGTGAGCGATGCCAGCCAGCTGCAGAGATGCGGTGCCGCCAGCTGCACGCTGGCCTCCAGTTCCATCCAAAATGATTTGCCCTTGGCTTCCAGTTCTTGTAGCAGCTGCTCCAGCTCCTTGGCCAGCTCGTGCTGATTCCAGTCATGCTGCATGTTGGCCGCTATCAGCGCCCAAATGGGTGCATTCATGAGCATGCTGCTCCAGGGTACAACCTCATTGGCGTCCGCATCATCCGTCACGAGCTCCTCGCTCACCTGACTCTTGATATATTCGCGCTCGGTGCTTTGTATATACGGCGAGGCGTCCGGCTTGCTGTAGCAGACCAAGACCTGTAGGAAAGGGCAATCAGTTCGAAATCCTTGTTTCCTGCCTGGGAGAAATTTAATCCTTCCTTATTTCCTTGATTTTGATTTCGATCGGATAAAATATTAATAATAACAAGCTTTGAATGTGAATTTTAATCGGACCGAAAGGAAAATAACTCTGACAATTGATTATCATCAAGAACGACACTCAACATGCTGAAGTATATATAATATAGGTATAAGTTGTAAAACAATATTAACAAGAAACAAGAAATAAAGGCAATCCTCGGCCCGCCGCAAATTAAATAGCCTCGACATTTGGTTTACAGCTTTTCGAAAATGTGAAAAATGCCGAGTTTGATGGGGAAATATCTTGGTAGAACAGAAAATATAGCCATAAGCCCATAAACAAATAAAGCTGTATAATCTCTATATATAAAACTGTTTGCCCTGACTGACTTGCTGATTGACTGATTGATGATCAACGCACAGCCCAAACCGTAAGAGCTAGGAATCTGAAATTTGCACTGTAGTTACCTCATGTGATAAAGGTGCACGTTAGGACGGGGTGTCGGGAAATTCCACCCGCAAGTGTGGAAAAAACGCGAAAAACGTTTGTATGAAACTTTTTTTTTACCATCCGATCGGCATCAAACTCATTTTCAAAGATATTTGTTTAAATTCATTTGCGGGGTGTTTCACACTTTTCGAAAAATCCATTCCTACCTGTCGAAAATGGGGGTCAAAGATTTGATGGGAGACGTTTCGCGTTTTCGCTCAAATTCACTTCCAAAGAATTTGGAAATCAAATGATTTCTCATACAAATAATCCCAGCTTAAGGGTGAATCTAAAAATATTGCTGAAACTCGTGCTCCCTAATTTTGTATGACACCCATTTTCTTTGGGCTTGGGTTGGGATTTTATAAAAAGAGGTCAGCTGGGGAAAAACAAAGGTAGCGACAGTGAAACTTGCCGCAGCAGACAGCATACTTTATAACCTGAGAACGTTGGGTCATGGGAGCAAAGGAAAACTTCTTAAGCCATACTCACAAAGCCCACAAACCAGAGCACCGCTCCGGAGCCGACCACATAGAAGGCAATGTCCCAGTTGTGCTCCTCGAGCGCCAGCCCACTGACCAGGTGCATGAATATGATGCCGATTTCGCCGCCGCTCAGCACACAGCTGCAGAGCAGGCCGCGCTCCGTCTCTGGCACCCATTGGGCCAGCAGAGCGCTCACGGCCGGAAAGGTGGGTCCCTCGCAAAAGCCAATCAGCAGGCGGAGGAGCACGAGTGCATTGGGGCCTCCGTTGCGAACAATTGTGGGCGTGAGAAGCGTTAGAAGGGCGGAGCATAATATTGCAGAGCCCAAGATCCATTTGCCGCCGTAACGTTCCGCCAAGCGTCCGCCCGGAATGTGGGTGATCATGTAGCCAGTGTAGAAGGATATTGTGACCAGAACCTGCACCTCCTTGGTCCAGACATCGGCGCTGTTCGACATTGTGATCGTCGCATTGTTGGGCAATTTTATTTCCAATTTCTCTTGTGGCACAGTTTCACGTGCCTGGGTTGTCCTCCTCACCGTATGAAGACTGACTCCCAAAAGTGGCTTTGCATTCATGGGAACTTTAGCGGGATTCACTGCAGCCAACTCATTGCAGTCCCGCACAATGCGATCGAGTGAGAAGTCCAAACACAGGCGTATGGTATAGGCATTGACAATGGCCAACAAGGTAAATCCGCAAAGGACTAAGCGCTGCTGCACCTGCAGATCTGTTCCGATCAGTTGTCATAACTTTATATTGCTGCCTTTCCTTCTGCTACTTACAGTCAAAGAGCCCTCGCAATTTACGCTGCATTGGCAACATTATAAACGAAAAATCAGTTTATAAAATATATAATAAAACTAACAAAAATATGTGAGTTATTTCACATCCATACAATGATTTCTATTCAACAAACAATTGTGAGGCTGGAAGATCTGGTAAGCTGAATTAATCGGAAAACCCAATCCCCTGGAAAATATGGATTGGTGAAATGATGTTTTTTGTCAACTTTTATAGTTGAGGGTAGGAATTGATGAAATTCAGTTGGTTGGGACGTAGCCGGGTAAAATTAGCTTAACTTTAACTAACAATTAAAAAGTATTTACTATAAATCACTTAAAGGACTCAAGATCCTGATTCTATTAAGAGCTTGAATCATCAACAGATTGGCTTCCCGCAAATAAATCGGTTTAGTTCTATCAAAGTTATGAGAGTTGAAAAAAAAAACGGGAAAGTAAGGATATCTCTGCACGCCGAAGATTTAATGCCCATGTAGGCATATCCCTTACCATTTATCTTAATAAATCAATCAGTGGTAGTGCATGCATGCATACATACATACATACATACATATATACAGACATACATACATACATACATACATACATGCATACGTACATACATACATACATACATACAAACATACATGCATACATACATACATACATATGTACATACGTACATACATACATACATTCATACATACATACATTCACACATACATACATACATACATACATACATTCACACATACATACATATGTACATACATACATACATTCACACATACATTCACACATACATACATACATACATTCATACATACATACATACATGCATACGTACATACATACATACATACATACATACATACATACATACATACATACATACATATATACATACAAACATACATGCATACGTACATACATACATACAAACATACACATACATACACATGCATACATACATACATACATACATATATACATACAAACATACATGCATACGTACATACATACATACAAACATACACATACATACACATGCATACATACATACATACATACATACATACATACATACATATACATACATACATACTTACATATTTACATACCTGACACAAAAACACAAAAAAAATGACCAAAAAAAAACACTACTCTACCAGCTAAGCATGAAAACGTGCAGAGCCTACTTGAATTCTTGAGAATCGAGGAGGAGAGCACTTGGTAGAAATTCGTTTTATTTAAATTGCCAGCACAGCGCCAAATAAGCTTGGTCTGCGTTTGGTATTAGAAAACAAACATGCATGCAACCATATGTATATTAATAAATACATACATACATGCATGCATACACCAACACACACACGTCCACACACACACTCACACACACACACAATAGAATAGAGGGGCACACTCAAAGTCTTAATTGGTTTATGCACTTTATTTGGACTAACATTATAAAAACAATTATGTTTTAACGATAACGTTACACATTGATCAACAATTAAAAAATTTCGTACAATAATTAAATTGGGTTGTTTTTACATTTCGCAATACAAATTAGATACAATCTATAATCTTATTTTTGTTATTAATTTTCTTCTTTTACTAGCCTAAAATTGAATTTCTTTTCGATTAAATACTAAATAATAATTAAGAGAGTAAATGGCTGCAGAGGGCCGAGGGAGAGGGGTGGGTGTTGGGGGTAACGGTTTAACAGGCAAATATACAAGGCACATATATATATAAAGTAAATTCGCTTAATCGGAGCTGAGGAGAGCGGGGCAGTTGGGCTAGGGATCTGCAGCTGAAGGCTTAAGGATTATAGATACTATATATACTTAGTTAGACAGCGCACTGGGGGCCGACAATTTGGCATACTATAAAACTAGCAATTGCAATTAGTTGATCGCAAGATGTACGGTGTACATTAACAATGTCTTCGGGAGCTTCCATGACGAATGCATCAAAAGTGATGTACCATAAACAGCCACATATATGTATATAGATATGTATAAGAGCTGGAGCACAGCACGGTTATGGCACTTTGGGTACGTGGACTCTAGGAGCTGTGCTGCATGGCCTTCAGTTTGGGCTCCGGCTTGCGCTCCTCGGCCTCGAAGTCGACGCTGCGCGGCTCGATGGGCGCATCGTTGAACGGCTGCACCTCGCCGGATGCCCAAATGCAGTAGACAATGGCCGTGATGAAGAGCACACCAAAGGCCACCCAGAAGACGGTGCGCCACTCGAGCAGCGAGGCGTTCGGCGTCATGACTCCAACCAGATAGGGCGTGATCACGCCCGTGATGGCTCCAATGCCGTTCGTAATGGCCATCAGAGTGCCGGCATAGTTGGGACTCATGTCCAGCGGACTGAGCTTCATGCCCGCATAGTAGGCGCCCATCAGGCCCATGCAAATGGTGAAGAGCACCACGACGAGGACGCGATCGCAGCCGGCGTATGAGGCGCCCACCATGAAAATAGCCGGTCCAAAGGCAGCGAGTCCCGTCATCAGCTTACGGGTGTTTGTTGTGTTCATGATGCCGCGACGGATCATCCAATCTGCCACAAAGCCGCTGCCCACCGACACGATCCACATCATCACGTACGGCAGAGAGGAATACAGACCGTTTGCCTTAATCGAGAACTGCAGCACATCGGCCATATATTTGGGCAGATCCGTTACCATGATATAGAAGCCCCAATCGTGTCCGATTTGGGCACTGACAAGTGCGAACATGGGTAAACTGGTTAGAATGGCCTTCCAGGGTGTCGGTGGCAGGTTCTCGTTGCGTCCAATTGTGCCGATCTCCTTGACGAGGTACTCGCGCTCGCTGGGCTTGATGAACGGATGGCTGCTGGGGTCGCTGAAGCACAGGAAGACCTGCAATTCAAAGTACAGTTGTGTATGAGTTAACAGCACAAATATCACCTTAAACAGAACTGTTAAGTTGAACTAGTAAAATAACACATTGAACTACAACAGACATAAAGCAGTTCCGACTCAAATCGAGCTTCCAGCTCAAAGTGAACTTATTTAGTTTACTGCAGAGTAAATTTGGAACTAGTGAACTATTTAAATACCAAATTAATTTGATTGGTTAAATACTAGTTTCATTTACACAACTATGGAATTGATTTAGCTCGTATGATGCTAATTGAATTATTCAAATACTAGATTGGGTTTATACAGATTAAATCAGTTAAGCTTCCAGATTGAACTACATTGACTAATTAATTAGTTCACTGCAGAGTAAATACTGAATGGGACTAGCAAACTGAACTAGTTAAATAGTGAATTATTTAAATACCAATTTAATTTGATTGGTTAAATACCAGTTTCATTTACAAGAATTTGAATTTGAATTATTCAAACTAAATTGAGCTTATAGAGATAAAAATTAGCTAATCTTTTAGCCTTCATTTTTTGAACATTGCTTTAATTTAATTTTACTTTACGATTAGATGGATAAAATACCAGGTGTAAATACTTACAAATATGACAAACCAAATAACGCCGAGACCGCCAAAGAAGTAGAACACAAATGACCAATCGTAGGAGTCGAGAAACACGCCCGACAGCATGTTGCCCATAATGGTGCCCACTTGACCGCCACCGAGGACCAAGGCGCCCAATTTGCCACGTTCATTAGCCGGCACCCAGGCAGCGAGCAGGACACTCAACGCCGGGAATGTGGTGCCTTCGCCGAGGCCCATCAGCACGCGGGTGACAATCAGCCAGTCGGAGCCGCCCAGGTTGATGGCCAGTGGGGTGAGCATGGTGAAGACTGCCGTCGAGAGTATGCCCAGGCCCAGGGTCCATTTGCCGCCGAATTTCTCGGCTAGCAGGCCGCCGGGCACGTGCGTGACAATGTAACCAATGTAAAACGAAGATAGAATCAGGCCCTGCAGCTCCTCGGACCACTCAAATTCGCCACCGCTGGCGGCGGAGCTTTCATCCAAGTCATCGGGCTCACAAATTGCATGGCTGTCATCCCCATCATCCGTATTGTTCTTCTTCATGACGAGCACGGTGATCGCCTGCGAGAGACAGACGCGCATCGTGTACGCATTCAGGATGGCCAGGAAGCCCATGATGGCCAATATCACACGTTGCGGCAATATAAAGTCTGTTGTTTGTTAAACAATTCAATTTGGTTAGTAAAACAATTAACAAATTACTAAAATACTAAAATACTTTGGCACTAAAGTGCTGACGTCAATGTTAATTTGCGAGTGACAATCGAATGCTTTTGGGTAATTTGAACAAATTAAATTGAATAAAGTCATTTAACATGCGCATAAACAAGCAAGTGAATTATTTTTGAAAGTTTTTCAATTTGAGTAGACTAATCAATTTGCGGTAATACATTGCAAATTGCACTCGACTGCCAGCAATATAAATCTCTCTCTCTCTATATATATATATATTAGCTAATTTATATATAGCTATTAGTCGGAAACGGATCTATAATGTGACCCAAGCACGTAGGTTTTTAGCTAGAAATCTATCGCTATGAGTTAAGCTAAATAAATTATAAAAATTATAGGAATTATTCAGCGATTAGATTTTGCCCAATCTACATATGTTTAAAAATATTTATGAATTTATTATATGCTCTTGTTTTTGTTTAAGTTTCTCTGAATTGTCGTTTATGGTTCAGTTGAAGTTTTTCATTTATGCCTCATATCATAATTTGTTAATTGAAATAATGTCTTGTGATAAGGCCAAAAAAAGGCCAAAGATTCGCGATAAGGTAGCCCCTGCCCAAATCCGAGGTACATATGTATATCAAGTGGGCGCTAAGCGACAACAGCTGATGGATCATAAAGCGGCAGTTGCTCGGCAATTAAAATTGTAGTCGAGTTTTTTATTATTTTATTTTTATTTTGGGGCTTTTAAATAGTCACAACAACAGCAACATCCAATTGATACGGGTTTCCGTTGATTTTCCAATTGAATTCTTGTATCTATTGAAATGTCGACATTCCGAAGGTTGAATTAATATAAATAAAAATAAGATTAACATTGACCCAAGCAACAACAAGCTTGTTAACACATTACCAAGCATCAGTCATTATATTAGAGCAGCCGAAGAGCTAACAATTCATGACATTATTATTAGAGCAAAAATAGGCATTGTTGATGTTCCGATTGTCAGAGCCGTAATTATCCACGCTTCACCCAACCCCAATCCAACCCCAACCCGAACCCGAAACCGAACTCTAGATTCCCGACCCAGGTCCAGTTCCGGTTTGAAGCTAGCCAACATCGACGTCTGCTTAAGATATGTTAATTGTGATGAGATTTTGATTTATTATATATCGCATCATATAAAACTCATCGACGTCACCGACTGCCAATTCGATTGGATCAATAAATTAGCATTCATAAAAATAAATATTTTTACGTAGTTTCAGTCGAGCTGACAATTTAACGATGTCCCAATATTTACCATACTCTTTAGCAAGTACTTTAACCAAAAGCCGACACTCGACGGCAAATTTATAAGCCATACAAATCTGAACCAAAATCGGGGGGCACATCGATAAGGCGGCGGAATACTCACACCTACAACTGGCCTATGTAGAGATGTATGCAAACGGGGCGCTAATCATATCGAGTGTGGCCGTAATTCACGCGATTCTAATGCCCAATCAGACGATATATATACATATATCTATATATGTATATATATATACAATCAAGATATGGTTGCGGAAAGTAAAGCATGTGCTAATGCTCAAATCCATTGCGAATCATGATAAGCGATAAGCACAATAATTGCTATAATAAGCGATTAATGAGAATTGTATGAAATACATTTCCGGGTAGACTGTAACTTCATTGTTGGCAACATTTAATGCAACTTTTAATACTTATATACGAGTGTATATGCAGCTTATTATTATTATTATTTTTTGTTATTGCTTTTTAAGTGGATAAACTTAATTTATTACGGGCTTAACATTAAGTTAATAATTATTGCGGGTATCGCAGATAAGACTTAGTCAGTTTTATTATCAGGTTGCGTGAACACATGGAATTAGGGTAAAAAGGGTAAAAAGAGTACATTAGCTTGGTGCAGATATATGCAACAGTCGAAAGGATTTAACAGGAAAATCAATGTACCCATATCTGCCCCTGTGACCGTATGTGTGTCCGCCTTAATCTGCGAAACTATAAGATCCATGAAGGAACTATTAAATTAATTTTGATATTCTAATGTAATCCAAGCTTCAAAGCGCTAGAGACATTAAATTCGGTATGTAGACTCTGGTGAAGAAAGATGGAAAATATTACACTTTTCGGACACCTCCCCAATTTTGATGAGGGAGAAAGCAGAACAATCCTAGCGTTAAGTAAAGAAAGGTTCAAATGTTTGCTACGGCAATTCGGCTGAGGATGCAGAGTATCTACTAGTTTTGCAGTCGCTTCCTACTTCTGTATAGTATGTATAAAATGTAAATGCATATATATGTATGTCTTGTAATCGGGTTTCTTTAGACATATAATGCATTCTCGTACTGGTTGGCTTTTGTTCTTGCGAAAATTAAGCACGAGGCTAAGTACGAGGCATATGTAAGATATGCGTTCATCGATCCACTTCGACTTCGGATAAGGCATGGAAATGTTTTAATGCCGAGAGGTCACTGAGTCCAAGCATGCATACATATATCAATGCTTGGCGCTTGGGGGGAGAAATTGTGAGAGAAAGCTTTTACTGATATAGGCAGCGGCTCAACAGAATCCAAGAATCGGGCCTACTCAAAAATCTATAAGTTGACGCATAATGGATGGCGAGTCACAAGTGTCAAGAGACCCATTCAAATCTTCAAGTACTTAAGTACCTAGCTCACGTTTAAAGCAACAAATAAATGTAAATAGATAAATGAAAAAATGCAAAACTATAAATTAATATTTTAACGCGTTTTTTACGTTGTTGACCGCACAGATAGCAGAGAAAATTTGCATATAACGAAAAAAAAACGCACACGAAAATAAATTCCAGTTCGAAACGTTACAACATTTTCTTTTTTCGGAAATACATTATATATTTATATACATATACTTATATTCTGACAAAAGAAATGCTTGCCCAAGAACCAAACACTTGTTATGAAACCCATGCGACAAAGAGGGAAAAGAGAACTCTTTTATTACATTGACCTTGCCCAAAAACAATGGAAAGGAAATGAGTGTTGGCTCTATAAGGAGGTCAAGCTACCGCTAGGCCCCATTGAAGGGGAAGATTACTTTATAGCCGGCAATTTTTATTTTGTTTTACGATCGCTCAACACTTTTATGATATTTCTACATTTTGTTTTGTTCTAGAAAACATATTATCAACTTCGAGTTTATTTGATTCGATTCTGAAATTGAATTCCAATTAAACTACAGTCGCATAAAAAACTAAAATTTGAACTATTTATATTTTAATATTAAATTTTTAGATAAATACTTTTTAATTATATCCCGGTCGAAGCAGACATACCCCACAAAGTGTCTGGCATTTGTTTTTTCAGGCTTAAGCACTTTTGTTTATCACTTTTAAATGACATTCTTTATTTACAATATATATGCCTAAATAACAGGTAGGCGTTTTATTCCGTTTTCAGAATCAAAAATTCAAGAATAAATGAACACGTTCCGTTATTTTATTTGGCAGGCGGCTGATAAATCCGGCTATAAATTACCCTGAAAAACTGGCTAGGTGGCGACACAACAAATATTCTTATGTACATATATGTACATGTATATCTGAATAAGAATGTTGACAAAAGGGCTGCGGAAATCTATAAGCCTCGCCACAAAAGTCCGTGCACTCTACAATCATGCGTAGACAACATCGCAATAGCAAGAACTCCCTGAGTCGAGCTTTATTTTTATGATTTTGACATGTTCCAAGTCTTTCGTCATCGTCGCGTCTTGTCTCGCCTTTCTTTATTCACATGCAAATTTGGACGAGACGCCGTCATATGCACATAGAAATAGGCAAATTAGAGATCGATAGACCGCAAGATTATTGTTGATTATGTTGACGCGTGCCTGGCATAATTCAGTTAAACAAAGATCAAGCAATATAATATCCGTAAGCAAAGCATGTACGAAAAAACAAAAAACTGAATCGGAAGTGCAAATGCAAAGAAACAAAAACGTTTTGTCATTTGTATTTTATGCGGTATTTGTGTATTTGTATACATACATGTGTATGTATGTACATATGTATGTGTGCTATATATGCTTAATACTTAAGTTCGCATTAAATTTTTGAAGCTGTTCTTGTTGTTGTTGCTGTTGTCGGTCAATGTCGGTTAAAGAATAATTAAAAAACATTTCAAGAATATTGAGACAGAGTTCAACGAATTCAAAATCCGATTGGAATTGGAATTCCCAATTCAAAACACAGCACAGCAGACACTACACACTCACACACCATACACATCCATTTTTGATAGAATCTTGTTACACTTACACTTTGATAAGCTTATGCCCCATTGCGGTTGTTGTGTCATCTCGGCTCTGTTTTCTTGCAACGTTAATAAGTTGGACAATTCCTTCGCCACGGTTACAAATTACGCTGCTCGTTGGCGCCGCGAACAACAATCACACTTGCCACACAGATCCTTTACGGTCGGTCACACTTTTTACTTTTAACACTTTTCACCGTAAGCGCGCGCGCAACAGAACAGACAGCGAAAGCAAGAGAGACAGAGACAGCAACAGTGTGGGAGAGGAAGAGGGACGGCGGTGAAGAGGGACCGTGGTGAAGAACCACACGCAACGACAACTTAAATCGTACTGTACACTAGACTGGAATGTGCAATGAAATGCACTTCTTATCCACTGAAGTCCTCTTTGTCTTTTTTCTTAGTCAGCGTGTGTATGTGTGTGTGCTTTTTCCCTGTCGCTACTCGTTTTAGCGGTTTTCACACCATACGATCTTCGCGCTTTTGTTCTGCCTTCCGCGCACGTCGGCTGTTAAATTTCAAATGAGAAATTATTTCCACTGACTTTAGTTTATATGCGAACAGATAAGCGCTGTTGCGGCTGCTGCTCTGCTTCAACTGTTGCTGCCGCTGTCTCTGGAGTTGTTGCTGCTGGCGTCGCTGCAAGCGCCGATCGCTGCGTCAAGGAGTCGTAAGCTTTATATGTATGCACATGTTTATATACATCAATATATTGCATAAAAACCCCACTCATAAAAAGCGCTATCTGACCAAGCCGCCCGTGCTCTTGGTCGACGTCGTCTTTCACATGCTTAGAGCGTTCCCAAGGAGCTTTGTTATATTTTACATTTGGTGCCAATTTTGTTTTCGTTCATTTAACTTTCGAATTGATGGTATATTGAATATTTAGCACTTGTTCGCTGTGAATCATTAACTTATCGTACACGCGCAACAGGTACTACAGAACTAAACATATACTAACAAGCTTTACGTGTATTTTCGTATTTATATAAAAGTTTAACTGCAGCAAACAGCGATTAAACTTCAAATAAAGGCAATTGTCTATATAAATTACTCTACATTCCACTGCAAGCAATGGAGTATATTGCAAATTATTTGCTTGTTTAAAATTCACTAATTGTTTATGTATTTTATGAATTCAAATATTTGAATTTTTTAAATTAAATTACAAATTATTAGATAATCTTTAGAATAAAATGAACTAAAATTTCAATTCATATCTTAAGCTTAGGTGTCAGAATGCATTTGATTTG
Source organism: Drosophila montana (assembly GCF_035044405.1). Lineage (NCBI taxonomy): Eukaryota > Metazoa > Arthropoda > Insecta > Diptera > Drosophilidae > Drosophila > Drosophila montana. The sequence continues at coordinate 55,913 of NW_026996881.1, forward strand.
GCCTATCATTCAGATACTAAATCATATATCCTGAAAAGTTTAATAAATTAAATAAAGCTTTTTTGTATATAGTTAGATCAATGCAATCAAGTCTGAATACACTCAGTACTCGAAAATAGAGTATTCAGCACGTGCAACCACTTTTCCCATATCAAACTTTTTTCACAAACTTAGCTAAAAACCGTTACTAGTTAAAGGCGGGTTTTTGCTTTTGTGCAATGCAATTAAGTGATGTTGGGGGGGTACACGAGGAGGAGGAGGAGGAGGAGGAGGAGGGGCTGGTTCTAGTAGGGTGCTAAAGTGAATGGTTTGAGTATTAGTCGACTGAGCACGCTATATTCGTACTGCATCTAGTACACAAGTGTGTATTAAAAAATTCTAGCTGAAATTAGTTTCGAGTTTTGTTACTATAATATTCGACATTTATCTGGTTGCGGTTTACTGCGGTTTAGTTATGTTATATATATATATATATATATATATATAGATATATATGTTCAAGTTTCTTGATGAACGAAACCTGAGCTTAGTGCCTACACTAAATGAGCTATCTAAATGAATGATCATTGCCTGTTGTAAATTGTTATAGTGGAAACGTGATACATATTCCAAAGACATCTACGTAACAATAAAATAATATCCGTTTTATTCCATCTTACCAACCCGACCACAACTATGTGGTAATGTAGTATATACATATAAATCATATAAACGATCGAATTTGTAGAATCTTATCAAAAAAACTTAATGTTGTTTCAACTAACTAAACTTAATGCTAAAGTACTTGAGGACAGTTTGGTATTATATTATATAGTCTGAGGACAGCTTAGTATTATATTAGATTATATATTCTCAATAAATGTGTATATTATGGGCATTCCAGGTTTATCAGTCAACTTTTTTATATTCTTATTATCAATGGCACACTTTGTCCAGACTGCAGAGCAAATGAACGATTGAACTCAACAAGCCTGATAATCAAGAGCAAACACTCGACATGCTCCGAAGTACCAGTATATATAATAAGTATAATATAAGTACTAAAGCAATATTTAAAAGTCTTGTGCGCTTGTGTTCGAAAGTGAAAAATAAGAGGAAATAGCATATTAATTGATAATAACGGCCATTAATTAAACAAATTTATTAATTAGTATTGCTATCAGCACTTTTATTTATGCTCCCCTGCTCCCAACTAACTCTCGAGGACACCATGCTTTTAATGAATGTAGACAGCTTCAATTAATGCGCGCGCCATTCCCATCAGATCTTATCCCAACATATCAAGTTGCCCCCACGCATGTGGTATGCTATATACATATGTATATGTAATCCGGTCCGATCAGACAGCTCGGAACTGCGTGTGATGATCTTCATTGTTGTTGATGTTTTTTTGGATTGGTTGCGGCTCTTTAATTGGTCACAAGTCAGCGAACTAGCCATCACCATGGTAGTCTGTAATTGAAATCGAATTGTTTGTATAACATTTAAATAAAAATTATGCCAAATAATAATGAAAAGATATGTTCTCCATGATATATCGAAGAGTTAATACCCTCTATATACTTTAAATTATATAAATGAGAATCGGTAGTTTGTAAGCCCCAGATTATTCCCGTGATAACTTAATTTATATGTTCTATTTATTAAACAGATCTGTTGGGAAAATAAATGGCGTATCAAAAAACGAAGAGGCGCAAACAGATTAAATTCTATATGAATAAAAATATTTAAATTGTTTGTATAAATTTTAAATAAAAATTATGCCAAATAATAATAAAAAGAAATGGTCTCTATGGTATATCGAAGATTCAATACCCTCTACATACGCTAACTTATATAAATGTGAATCTGAAGCCATTTTGTAAGCTCAGATTATTAACGTGATAACTTAATTTATATGTATTATTTGTTAAACATTCCAACACAAATATAGAAGAGGAGCAGACAGATTAAATTCTATATTAATATGAAACACACTTCGTGGACAGCCTATCAAGGTCTTATGCTAGGGTGTAGGGTATAGAAAACGACCGAAAATATCGGGTATAATATTTTCATGCAAAGCCCCAAATCCGGCTGAAACCGCTACCCGATTGTCCCTGACCGAAAACATTTCCGGTTCAAGCTGGTATATTTATGTATATATGTATGTGTATATATGTAAGTCGACTACGAATACTGGCCATACTCTGAATATCTAACTTTCATTCGAGTATTTTGCGTTATTTATTCGTACAAATTAATTGAAGCGTACGAAATAAAATGCCTTTATGGATGGACGTCTATTTATGGTATGCGCCTCGCCTCGCCCCGCCTCGCCTCGCCTCGTCTCGGCAAGTGTTTTGTCAATCAGTAAAGTGCGGACTGTGACCTCTGAATTGATGAAACTAAAAAAGACAGCTCCAATAGGCGCCACACTGTGCGTTTGGGTCAATTGAATACAGCTGAAACGCGTTCGACAGCAGAGGAAATACTTGGCACAATTCTGAAACGTACTCTGTCCATGTTCTGCATGCGACTTCGGATGGATCTCGGCATCAGGCCAAGCTGGTGGCAATAAGAATGTGCACTTGATTCGATTTTAAGGCAAATTACGGATCATTGCACCCTCTTTTTGCAGCGATGCATTTAACAGTCACATGTCCAAGTGTCGCTGTTCCAATTTTATTGGGGAAGGCTGGAGAACTAATTGTAACATGTGTCTCTTGCCGGGTAAATAGGGATAACCTTCATTAGGCAACAACTCTGACTCCGACTCCGTATCTGTGCGCCTGTTACGAGCAATAGGGCGCACTTTGGTGATAATCATTGTCCCTGACCTTGAGCTTCTTGAGGAGAATAAACACTTATATAGTATTATATCTGCTTATATAAGGAACAGCATCAGTACTGTCTAACTAAGCTAGTTAAGTAAATTAGACTTCCCTTTAAGTACTATATTTATCACTACAAAAAGAAAAAGCAAATATAAATTGAACGTCTTACAGATTTGGCAGTCTTCAACTGAATTCCCTTTCCAGACTCCAGACGAATATGTACACCGTAAAATTATTTTAAAATATTATTTTATACGTATGTTGTGCTAGCATTGGGAAGGAAAAGGGCTTTCGTATTAAAGAAGATCGCCGGAAAATACTGTGGCTTATGTATAGAATATGTATATGCATATGTTTATTAAATCGACAACAAATTATATTTTAATATAGACCTTTAATCGATTGGGAATTAACAAACATTCTGATATATCACATTAGCACTAATAAATATGGATACTATCCAAACATTCCCTTACCCGGGTATTTTTCATAAAGTTATACAATTATATTTACATCAACGATCCAACTCAACTGCGCTCAAATGTAAGTTTTTGCATAATTTTTCAGAATGTTCGTAACTCAGGCGGGTAATCACCGCTTTGTTTTTACATTGAGTACTACAACTTTGGCAAAAAACCAGTTAATAGATACTTCAACCATTAAAGTACTCAAATAAATAATTGCACAAAATGAGTCGAGCACTAAAACAGTTTTTGACACTTTGAGGGTCGCCGTGCCAGGAAAACCACAAGCTCATGGTATTAGTTGGTAGCTGCGGGTGTATTAGGCAAAGTTTTTGTGTAGTCGTGAAAAATCGTCACGAGACTTGAACTAGTTTAGCTGGACTCGAACAAGTATCTGTTGGTGGCAATCTCCAGAGAGTTGACGTTAAGTTGAGTGATCTCCAGGGGCGCCAGCGTATTGAAGGCTGTCAACTTAGCCATGTGTGTGTGTGTGTGTGTGTGTGTGTGTGTGTGTGTCGGAGTCGGCCAATGCGTTTTGATCTTTACCCTGCATTAATGTTGGGTTTTTTTTCCATATTTTTTCTATTTTTTTTTTTAGCAGGTAATATTCCTTGGTTGGCATTATCTAACTTATGTACAAGTCGTAAAAGTTGGCGACTTGCTATCTTAAATATAGCTTTTACAACGGTACTAATAATAATATACAGTCTAATCTTTATAGCGCCAGCAACTTTATAATCAGCGCGCGAAATATTCAATGACTTTTGTACCAAAGTCGCAAGAGTTAGTTACCTTAAAAATCTTGCTGATAAGATTTTCAGATTTCCATTTACGCCAAATATCCGATAGGATAGCATACATATATCCGATATAAATCTGTCAACATGTGATTCAGTTTATTGAAGTCGCACGCTTCCAATCCACATGTGGATATAATTGGTTTTTTTGGTAGGTGTGTCATCGAAACTCGTAATATCTTAATATCTTAATTGCTCGAACAGCTCATTAATGGTTCAATAGCAGTCGCGAGTGCCGCTTTATGGAGCCTTTTTTTGTTTGTTTGGCAAAGTACTCGTATTTGGCAAATTTCCCAAGCATTTTTAAGCTTTTTTAAATGCCCCAAATATATGTATGTACTCGGCGTATGCATTTACAATTCGTTTAAGTATATAAAATATGATAAAAAAGTAATAAAAACAAGCACCTGGTCTGGGGGAGGCCTGCTTATATATGATTATATATATCCATATGGATATACATATATAATATTTTATTTGCAAAACTCATTAAAAGTGTGAAAAGCTGTAAGAACCTTTAGCACGCAAATACTCGTATGCGAACTGTCCGCTTGTCAAGTGAATTAAACATTTAATTGTGGCATTTTTAAATATTTGCTCGAGTGTTTCCTAATAAACACAGCCGGATCCGGCAACCAGTAGCCAGACGGTTGGGGGCGGGCCGCTTAACAAAGCCAAACCTGAGACACAAGCGTGATGCAAAACATTTATAAATGATATTTTTAGCTGCCATTTATTGAGAACGGAAGTAAACGCCACTTATACACCTCCAAAGGATACATACAATCAATTGATTTCTTGTTTGATTTCTTGGTAGCGCATTCGATGTGTGAATATGCCTTCGAAACGGGTATTTTGAGTCTATTAACGGTTTTGGCTTGGTAGATTAATGACCTACTCTCTCCATACGCTTGCCATAATAACAATCTTTTTAATTTATAGTCTCAAGCGGCTGCAAGAAAATTGTGGAAAATTTTAAATTTAATTTACACACACACACACACACATACTCAAACAATGGAACACCTTGACCTTTCGGCAGGTGTAACGATTGTTCGTCTGACCTACGAACCACTCTTTTTAGATGCCGACAAGGCAAAAGCAAATAAATAGTTAGTAATACAATTAAAATATTGCTAGCATAGAATCCCAATCTTCAGAACACACTGATAAGATTAGGCTTACGCAAAGAATGCGGCTCTTTGACGAAACAACCGCGAAACAAACGATAAAAAGATGTTGAATGCTGTAATAATGTGAAAACGTAAACTTTGCAATTCTTAGATATTTTTAAAATTTCCCTATATTTATAATTTCCCTATATATGGTTCATATTAATAACTGATTTTTTCATGCCCGCCTGTTGCTCAAGATTGATGTAAGATTGAGCTTTTAGGCTTTTTATATATGTAGTCTCAAAAAGTTTTTCAAATAACAAGTGTGCCAGTGTCAAGTTTACTTATTTTGTTTCAATTGTGGATTTTGGATTTTGCAAGAATAAACAAATTTAAAAATGTTGCTGATAAGAACGATGAATGTTAAATTACACTCATTGCCGTACATAGCTGTTCAATATATGTACTCAGATTATTTGTTTGTTTATTTATTTTGTAATTTTAAAATAATTTGCTTCGCCTGCGCCGTTCTTTAAAATAACAACAACATGACATTGGATTGTGCGACCAGTCAACAACCCATCATCAAGTGTTTTCGCAGTATTGTTGGTGCCGCTGAGCCGCCGCTGGCCTTTTGAACTCGACACACATAAACAGCGCATTGCTTGGCCGTTAACCTGACGATGACTGGATTTCTAAATATCCAGAAAAAAATAGTTTTAACCTTTAACTGACAGCTCAGTTGTGAAAGTGCAAGATGCTGTACATTTTATATTGATAATGATCTATTCAAATCTTATCGATATTATCTCTGCAACAAATAATCGATTACAATATTAGGTTTTTTTTGGTATTTATTCGATAGGGCCCAGTTTCTTTTTACAGCTGATAGTGCTGCAAAACAACACAATTCACGCACGACACAAACTGGCACGCAAAATTTAGGAACAACAATTTAACGATAAATATACAATTATTATTGTATTCAATAAATGCAAAATGTAAATACGTATACTTTTTACATGAGTTGCAATTAATTTGTGCGTCTTGTGATATGAGCGAACAAATATCGTGCTGAGTCGTGCGTGTGTATATGGGGCCCCCGAATTTGTAACATCCCATCTCTATATTTGCACAGTTCGTTTTGTTTTTGTGCTGGAACAAACTTTATAGTTATAGGCGGATGTCGGAGGCTTAGACATGGGCGATAGCGACGATGCGATATGGCAAGAAATCGGTATTAATCCACAACATGTTGTGTGTGAATCAGACGAGGGCCTCTATAAGCTGATATGCGATAAGAAATGGCTACAGGCGCTCGAATGTCATCGTAAAATCTCCTACTTTACACACTGGCCACATTTGGATCGACGTGCACATCCCACAGGACCACTGGAGCATCCCTGGACCCGCATACTAGTACAAACATATCGCAAGCAGTCGCAGCGTAAAGTCCACCCACTGCCCCCACGAGGTGCTAGCGGTGAAAATACACAATTTCCATTAAGCTACTCGCAGGCAGTTTCCAATGTGGCAAATCTCAACTTTAAGCAGCTTTGGGAGGCGGCCTACAAGCAGTACGCGGATGCCCATGTCAAACAGTGCAGATCTGGGGCTGGGACGCAGTCCAAATCACAAAACGGGGGAGGCTTACAGCCACATGATGTGGTGCTCCGAGAGCTGATACAACGCATCTACAATTGCCCAGTACTGCAGTGCAAACAGGAGGGTGATGGGACGGCTATCGCCGACCAGGACTCGACCGGCGATTGTCATGCGAATGTGCTGCCTGCTCTGGTGGCCATTGAGACCAGCACGCACTACTGCATCTTCCATTATCCACCAGCGCTGGAGAGCAGCTTATATGACTGCATCACCTACAGTCCCGCGCTGCTTGGTCGAGGCTACAATAAGACGCTATTCATCATTTATCAGCTGTTGCAGCTATCACGGCATTTGCAGGATCAGGGCCTGTTTTTGGGCGATCTGCGACTGCAGCACGTGCTGCTGCGCGAGAATCTTTGGCTGCAAGTGCTGCCGCGCCTGCAGTGCAATCTGCTGCTGGACGAGCAATCCGCAAATGTGGCCATGTCGCCGCTGAGCTGCCCAGAGTTGCCCGAATCACCGGAACAGCTGCCCTCCAGCAGCACCATCGATCTCAAGCTGGCATACGACCCAGCTCAATTTAATCTGCGCGAATACTGTGAAATGTGGTGCAACGGGCAGTTGTCCAACTTTGACTATCTCACTATACTAAACAATGCCTGCGGCAGGAGTCTGACAAATGCTGCTTATCACCACATAATGCCCTGGGTTACGGACTTTGCGGCCCGCAACGGCCTCAACTGGCGCGATCTGACCAAAAGCAAGTATCGCCTGAACAAAGGCGACGTCCACTTAGATCTCATGTACACGCACGCAAGTCAGCATGCGGCGGCTGAAGCTGTGACGCCTGTGGAGCAGCTGCAGGTGGCGCATCATGTGTCCGATTTTCTATCCGAGATTACGTATTTCGTGTATATGGCGCGGCGTACGCCTCAATCTATACTCTGCGCCCATGTGCGACCCATTTGGGTGCCCGCCGAGTATCCAGTTTCGATACAACGCCTTCAAGAATGGACACCTGACGAATGCATACCCGAGTTCTATTCGGATCCAATGATATTTAAAAGCATACACGAAGACTTGCCCGATCTGGAGTTGCCCGCTTGGGCCACATGCCCTGAGGATTTCATATGCAAGCATCGTGAGGCGCTGGAATCACAGTACGTTAGCGAGCGACTGCATCATTGGATCGATTTAAACTTTGGGTAACTTGCGATAACCAATTGAGACTTTTTTATACTCCTATTTTGATTCGTTACAGCTACAAGCTAAGCGGCAAGGCGGCCATCAAGTCGAAAAATGTATGCCTCAGCCTGGTGGATCAACATTGCAATCTTAGTCAGCGCGGTATCGTGCAGCTGTTCACACAAGCTCATCCGCCGCGTCGCTATGTCTCGCCCTGGTTTAGCAAATACGCGCCCAGGATGAGCCAGCTGTATGGCAACAGCAGGGGCAAGAGCAACAGGCGCTTGGCCAGAAGCACGGAGAATCTGCACGCATCAACAATGAGCAATAGCAACAGCTGCTTGGAGAGCAACTCACCTCGGATGTCACTGCGTCCAAATGATGAGTCATCGAGCACTGGCGCCAGCTTCTACGCCATGACTAACTTCATTGAGCTGCCGGGGCACTATAATCCTGCATTGCTGCTGCAGCAATTGGAATCCCTGGAGACTTTCTATGCGCGCACCTTTCCCCAGCAACGTGCCTCAGCCAATCCTGAGGAGAAAATGATAAGCAGCGATTTGCTGTTTGAGCACAACTCGGCCGAGCATTCATTTACGAATCAGCTCTTTGCACTTGATGAGGCAATTCAGACCAATTCGAAAAATCTGCTGGTACCGCGATCGCGACGTCAGCACAGTCTGCAGCAGCTGTTGGCCGATTGCCGCGAGCGTGAGCTGCAGGTGATGGGCTGCCTCATTGTGGAACTGTATGCCATGCAGCGTTTGCGACCGCTTCTAACAACCAACGGACCGAGCGCGAGCCTAGAAAGCCGCCTGTCTGCCTGCCGCACGCTGGTCCAGCTATACAGCCAGGAGCTGCCTAAGCCGGTGCGTCATGTGGTGCGTCTGCTGCTGCAGCTAGAGAGTGATGTGCCAAGCCAAGGCCTGCCCGTGCCGACCAGTGCGGCACAGCTACTGGAGCCAATGTTCAGCCATGCTCTGCTGCCCTTTCCCAGTAACTACATTGCGATCTATGCCTTCGTGCGCTCCCTGCACGCCTTCCAGCTTAATTTTGAGCTGCTCGAGCTGCACACACATCTCAACTGCAGCGGCGGCAGTGAGTGTGCACGCTTCACGGAACTGGATCGCCAGCGTGTGCTTTTCGAGCGCAAGATTGCAGAGTGCAAGGTGATGTCCTGCTGTGCTCATGTGCGTCGCTTGCTCGAGCCGCTGGCCTTTGCCTACGAGCAGTTTGCGCCCGGGGAGCTGCTGCTGCCGCACATTATTGATCTGCTGCGGGATGAGCGCACCTCTATACTGACGGCCTGGAATTTGTTTGATCCCGTTGCCCAGGCCTTGGGAATTGCGCAGACCCAACTGCATTTGCTGCAGCCGATGCTCAAGCTATATGACGTGGAAAGCGGCGCTCAGGTGGACGATACTGCCAGCAGCAGCAGCAATAACAATGGTGGACATTTACGTTTTTCTTCGAGCAGCTCTTTTAAGTCGCGCAAATCCGTGAAGCTCTATCACCACAGCTTCCTACTACGCCTGATCGTGCGCTTTGGACTGCGGTGCTTTCTGCAGCATTTTATTGCGCCGCTAATCGAAGCTGTTGGCGGCTACAAGGAGCCAGAGCAGGGCAATGGCTATCACTATCACCGCGGTAGCAGTCGGCGGACCAGCAAGAATCTCAACTATGCCGCAGAGGAGCCGCCAGCGTCGCAGCCGGAGCCCAAGCCAGACGTTGAGGAGCTATTCACGTTCGAGGAGGATCAGGAGAACAAATCTATTGACTCTTTCGATATGCGCCCACCGTCCACAGCCATTGCGGAGGAGGCGCGAGAGTCCGATGGCAGCTCACCCGACAAGCTGGCCATCAATGAGCTTATGTACGGCGCCAAATTATCACCAGATAAGTTGTCGCTGCAGAGCCAGGAACAGACACCTCCACCCGCCTTGCCGGCGCCTTTGATTGGGCCACGTTCACCCACTATTGAGATACCCGCCAGCAGCATAAGACGCAGCTTCCAGCTGAGCGCCATCGATTGTGACATTGGCTCCCGCAAGAGCGTCGACAGCTTTGAGCTCATCAGCCAGGTCACTAGCGCAGCGGCGAATGAGTCAACGGAGTCTGCCCCGCAAGCGGATAACGACGGCTGTGACTCGCTGCAGGCCTCGGTCATATCGCGCATCTCGGAGGCTAAGGCCCTGCAAAACAATCGTATCAGCGAGATGAGCGCCGAGAGTCTCGTCTGGCTATCGCATCGCTTGGGACCGGTGCTCACTGCTCGCCACATAACACGCAATCTGCTCAAGCTGCTGTCGCTTTGCTATGTGGGCCAGGAAAATCTGCTGCCCGAGGTCGAAGCGGCCAACTGTGACGGTGACGCATCGGCAGATGCCTCAAATCTCAATTACTTCAGCATTGCCAATGCCCGCGTTGTTGGCGATCGCAGCGCGGCCCGCGTTCTCGAGTGCCTCATGTCCATTGCGGGTATGTCTCATGCATTACAATATCATAAATTGATTGGAATATTTATATTTAATTTGTTAGTCATCGCTGTTATTCACAGATCTTATTGATCATATATCTATCACCAGGGGAATCTCCAACCTCACGTTTATTTAAAATTCTTTGTCCTTACTGACGGTTGTTAACTTATCTAATGTTTCCAATTCTTTTATTTTGCAGCACTCTATGGCGAAAACTTTCTTCTTCTACAGTATTTTCCACACATAAGTGAGCTGATTGCTCTCTGCTCGAAGCGGATGACGGGCAGCCTCGAGGGCGCCATCATCAGCTCGCTGCAGCTGGTGAAGTACATGTTGCCCTGCCTGATGGATGCCACCATAATGGAGCACTTGCAGCACATGCTGTTGGACGCCATCCTGCTGCCGATACTGCGTCTACTGAGCTCTACCAATCTGGTGATGCCCAGTGGCTATCTGGGGCGTTCGCTGCTGGCTCGCAAATTTCTGGACGCCTGCTATGCGCTGAGTGTGCGCCTGGGCTCGGACATGACGCGGGAGCATCTGTGCCAGTCACTGTTCGCGCCGTTCTTTTTGATATTCAACAAGGCGTTTGGACTACCGAACGACTTTAGTTGTAATCTGGCCAATCTGTCGCTGAGCGGCGCTCCAGGCCAACAGCAACGGGCCTTGGAGGAGCTGCGCGACGTATTCGGACCGGAACTTGCGCATACTGCCTACTTGGCCTTTCTGCGATTCCTGGGCGAGTCCATAATGCAACGCACGTTAAGCAACATGGAATTTGTGCTCACTTTGTGCCACGAGCATGAGCAGCCGGGCGCTGGACAGGACAAGGCCCAGCTTAGCCAGTCGGCAATAGTTAGTCCAGTGGATGTCACGGATGCAGCGCCTTGCGAGACCGCGGCAAATAGTTTTGGCACCCAGGTCGTTGGCAATCGGCTGCAGGTATCTAGCAGCAGCATGGAGTTGCTGGATATGGTTGCCTACAAACTGGACCACATGCCCAATACGCGTCATCTTAAAGGCAACTGGCTGGCCTACTGGCGGTCGGAGACGACCCGCAGCGAGAAGGACAACCAGGCCCTGAATCTCAAGCAAATTCGCCTGCAATCCTTTGTGGGCCACACGAACTCGGTGAGAGCTATTTATGCGCTGGAGAACGAGAATAGCTTTGTGTCCGCCTCCAAGGACAAGACGGTCAAACTGTGGTCGCTGCGCAGCGAGGGAGACGGACGCAAGAGCACCGCCTGTCAGTTCACCTATACAGCGCACAAGAAGTCCATACACTCGCTCAGTTTCCTAGAGTCGCTGCGCTATGTCGTCTCCTGTGATTCGGGCGTGCACTTGTGGGATCCGTTCATAGGACGGCCGCTGAGCATACTGGATGCGCCCAGGCACAGTGCGGTCACCGTTGTCAAATGCTTGCCCTCTCACTCGCCGCTGGTGGTCGCTGGCACGGCCGAGTCCACGGTCAGGATCATTGATGCGCGCTCCATGCAGTATGTAAATGAATGGCGCGTCTGCCACGCAGCTTTGCCGAATGCCACTGTACGCTGTCTGGCGGTGGCGCCGTCGGGCAATTGGTTAGCCGCAGGTCTCTCCTCGGGCGGCATTGTGCAGCTGGACACACGCACCGGCATTGTGCTCAACAGCTGGCGACCCATGGAATGTGACTTGCTGCAGCTGACGGCGCCCAGCGATCAGGTGCTTATTAGCTCGGCGCTCGACCACAGCCTGGCCGTATGGCATGCCCTGGACGGCATTCTGCACTATCAGCTCAAGTAAGTTGGCCATCAAATTTCTCGAACACGAATTTCATTGCCTACTATTTACAGACCGCCGCCGGAGCCTGCCCATTTCCTGCAAAGCGTTGGCTCCTCACTGGTCTATGCCACAACTGGGAATCGTGTTGGTGTCTATGCGGATGTGGCCAACTCGCATGCCCTCAATACTGTGACGAAACTCCGCTCCGAAACGTTTCGGGGCGTACTCACCTCTCTCGCGGTGTTGCCGCTCAATCGCGCCTTCCTTGCAGGCAACGAGAGCGGCAACATTGTCCTCCTCTGCTAGCCAAAAGCTACGATGATATTACCACGCAAAAAGACAACTATACTAATTTATATACATATATATATAATTACCAGTCCGGTTATAGTATAGAGCAATAGAGTTATACCCGTACGAGTTCTTATTTAATGGCACCAAATATTATATTAATTCAACTAAGAAAATTATTAAATATACTCAACCGGAGCTTTAGAGGTTTTAGTTAAGATCTACTTAGGATACGTGCTAGACACAGATGCGTCTCTTGCCAAATCAATTCCAGAACAAAATGTTTATTTCAAGTCTTAGACTTAAGCAATATTTTCGCTAGTTTAATTGGTAAAGGCTACACTTACATACATATATGTTTGTTTCATATATGTACATATAATAAATACTTAAAATGAAAGTGTATGTTGCTGAATATTACTTGTGGATATAGCCCATTGACTACACTGTACAGATTGATAATACCCTCTTATTCTTTGTTACATATGAGCCAAATCACATTGGATCGTTATATCATATAGCTGCCATAGAAACCTTCAGTCAATGATTTCTTGCATGAGAACTTTAACCATATTAATTGGGCGTAATGTTTATTCCAAGCTAAACTTCCTACAGAAATGATATTAACCTCTGCATTTATGAAGTATGGAATATTAAACTGATTTACTGGGTATTCTTGTAGCAACCATATTGGTACTTAATTTGTGTCGGATTCATGACCTTTAAAGGAATTTGCATAACCAGAGCAGAAGCTGAAGCATAATATGGGAGCACAGAACTTAAAAGAAACATACAATCTCGGTTATTTCCTTATGATTTCTTCTTTTTTTTTATACCCTGAACCTATTCGAAATGGGTAAAAAGGGTATAATGGTTCTGTGCAAATGTACGTAACAGGAGGCATTTATGACCCTTAAAAAAATATAAAGATTCTCGGTTAGCACCTGGCTATCCGTACGTATGTACAAACGCGATATGGGAAACCATAAACTAGAGGCTTCAAATTTTGAACGTGGGGATTTTTTGCCAAACTCTATAACTTGCCCTAAATTCATGAAATCAATAAAAATCGGAGCTTATAAATGCTAAAGACATCAAATTTGGAACGTAAATTTTGTTTATAGTGTTAAATACCTGCCTCCGTTCCCCCGAAAATTGCATAAAAAGAAATTTTGCGAGTGTTTTATGTTAGAAGGAGCTGGTAGGGCTGGGTTCAAGATATCTCCTAGTCGGGCACTCCCAAGCGGAGCACGCCTTCTTGTTTGCTTGATGTTTTATTTGTAAATTTTTTCTCAATTTCCTCTTGCACATCGCCTTGAATTGGGGCAATGAACTTGGGAGCCGTCGAGTTAATCAACGAGTTGAGATCTCGAAGGCAACTGCTGTCTGTGTGTGTGTAGGATGAATACGGAGTATATATGGAGACCGTGCGTTGCATTTATTTTTGGGCGACGCCTGGCAAAGCGACTTTCAGCGATGCGACGACAATTCGCGTAGCTTCTTTTTTTTATGGCGACTTTTTGCATTGGCATTTTTGTTGCTGTTGTTGTTGTTGTTGCTGCTGATTTTATTGTTGTGAGTCTGGGCGACGTATGCGTAAGACAATGATTCTGGGCGCTTGTTACAATGAGGACTTACAGAGGACAATAGTGCGTCTAACTCAGAAGATGGAGCAGCTCCACCACCCCAAAGCAACGACCCAATGCGCGTGCATGGCGGTGCAGTCTTTGCCTCTGCCCTTACGGATTGGACTTGGGCTCACCTTGAATTTAAGGAATCGTCGCTGCAGGCAAACGTGCGTATATGCATTTGCATTGATAACATACATACATACATACATATAAAGCGCGAGTAACGCGAATCAACAGCATCCAACATCGAAGGCAACAAGTTGTTGCCCATGCGAGTTGTTTTTGTTGCATGTTGCAAGGCGACGGCTGCTAACATGCTGCAAGCTAATGTTGAAGGTGGATTCGTCGTCTTGGAGCACGTTACACGTTAGGGAAAGCAATGTGAATGTTAATACTCATAAAAATATACATACTTAATAATTATTTGCTCATAAATAAAATGCTCAGAAATAAAATGAAGCACCTAATTATAAATAAATACATACATACATACATATATAAAATGTACATTTAATATGTAAATACATACCTAGAAGGGTGTTAGACGGATTAGATGGAAACGTAACAACACTCTATACGATATTCATTTGATTCCACACGCAAATAGATAAATGTAAATAGATTGCGACAACGCCAACGCCAACAATAACTCACACTTAAACATCATGATCACGAACACGCAGTCGAAAAAAAAAACAAAATAATAAATAGCGCGACACAAAAGTATGCGGGGAATTTGAAATTTTCGATGAATGGTTTTGCATGAAATTTCACTTACTCGCCCGAACAGGCTAACAGCGTAAAGCAGACGCCATTGTTATGCTTGGAATGCTTTGGCATTTCGAGTGAAGCGTGCAGCGGGGAGCGCAGCGACAGCAGGGTTGCCAGAGCGCGCGCCAGGGCCAACATGCTGTGGCGCGGCGTCCAGCGATCGAATCTGGCAGCCCGACAGCATTGCCACGCGACCGCAAGAATGTTGAGGTTGAGGTTGCCTCCAATACAAATATGTATGTTCGACTACACACACAAAAATACACACACACAAGGCAACATCACAAAATGTTCTTACATAGCCAGCAGCATTAACATGCGCGCTGCAGGTGCGAATAGATGGGCAACAGCAGCGTTGCCAGAGTAGCAGGCAGCACTTGCGGCGAGAGACTCGAGCACTCAAAATGACAATGTTACCAACATACAAGCGAAAATTAGCAGCAGGCGCACAGCAATGGCCAGCTGGCAGCCTTATGCGACAGTGTGGCCCACTCATATTTATAAATTCATGACAGTTTATGCCATCAATTTTATAACTCACACCCGCTGCCTGGGGCGGCGAGTCAATAAATTCTCAGAGGCCGACTACGTATTTTATAGTCGCGCATTGCAGATCTGACATAATAACTAAGAGGCGCGCAGAATGTGTAGCTGCTGGTCTGTTAGTAGGCAGTCGAAATCGACGCCGCTGTTACTTACCATTACCTCAACTTGCAGGGGGCGGGCCAGGCGGGGCAGTCTCTCTCTCTGTACAATTAGCTGAAGCGGGACTGCCGGTGTTCATCGGCCGCCGAACACCGACGGCCGGCTCTTATGGCCTCTGTGGGCGTTGCTGCATTCTATAAAATCGAATTTTTAACGTTCAAATGCTAACAGAGTCACAGAACTGGGCGTAGCGAGCAGCTTTAATGTCTGCCTATCGATTTGCGTCATGTTAATTTTCGCGCGCTCTTCGCCTGCTAGTTAACAGGCGCCCTCCCCATGAGCTGGCATTGCATATTAGGATTGCCACAATAATAGCAAGACGATAAATGCGCTACAATGTAGCAGACAGAAAGAGAGCGAGTGGTGTGACCAACAGCAGCGAGTTTCTAGATTATGAGAGTGACGAGTGCAAGCGAGAGAGCGGCAAGTAAATCAATATTAATGCTCTGCTGTAAACAGTCATGCGCAGGCAAGTGTACAACTTCAACGATATAATGAAATTGGGCGAATTTTCAAACTGAACGGGCATTCGGCGGTTACCTCTGCCCCCTCCTTCTGGAACAGCACAACAACCACCTTTTCAACTCAATGCAGCGGCGCAAGCGAGACAACAGCTGTGCCGACTGTGCGACGTTTCTGAGTAGGCAATTTGAAATCGTTTTAATTTCGAAAAAAAAGAATAAAAAAAAAGTAAACTGCAAGCCGCCTGTAGAAGGCGTCGCAGCATACAGTTGAGTGCTGTGCGCCTGTTCGCAAACGATTAAATTCAGTTTAATCATCCACTAAACAGCTACGAGATACCGTTTCGTTCGTTATTATTATTATTACATGCAACAAGTCGTCTTGTGTCTCTGCCTCCAGGCCCAGGCACACAGTGTAAGGGAAACGACCGCAAATTGGCGTCGAATCGCACGAGAGGCCCATTAGCCGTGTGTTTCTTACGTACATACAAAATATGGGGAAACGTTTTTACAATTGAGTGCGCGCAAATTGGATTATCCATTCGACAATGTGGAGGAGCACAGAGCCAAGCACCATATCAAATGAATGCAGCAGCAGCCCAGGCCGCAGCCAGAGCAGAAACATCTCTAATCCCACACACACTCTATACACGTTAAATACCCGTATATTTATCTCGCTCGCACCTGTTGCGAGCTTTCTAACATAATTTCTATTGAGTTTTCACTGAAAATCTAATCGTGCCGAGTGGAGAGCATGCTGCTAAATCTCATGCAGACCTAGTAAAAATGTTTGTTGTTTCTTAAAGAGCAAGAAGAAGCCCCGGCCCCAGCATGCTGACTAAACGTGTGCGCATACGTGCGTGTGTGTATGTGTGTGTGTGTATTGTCGTCGTTGGCTCTATTTGGCAATGTTTCGGGCATGACTCGGCGGCGGAGTGAGCTCGCAGTCTCTACCCCACTCATTCCACATTCAGCCTGATAGTCGCACTCTGCACACACACACAGGCATACACGTACATACACACAGGCATGCCCGCACTCAGATACGCACGCATACAGGCGCAAGCCAATCACTCGCTGCTCTTTCTCAGTCAGCCAATCACGTTTTTAAGTCAGTGTAGAAATGTTGTAAACGGCTGCTATGCGGCCTGTTCGCCTGTTACCATGTGGAACATTCGCTGAATTGAAACGCTGCTGTTGGCCACGCGGATTGGTTGGATGTGCGCAAGCAACAAAGAAGCGCAACTTTTTCAACTTCATGGGCTGATGCGGCTGCTGCTGCTGCTTCGCTTCTGCTTCTGCTTCTACTACGCTGCAACTGGCGCGATGTTCGTGTCGAATGAAAAATGAGAAAATTTGAAATACCTCCTGCTCGACACTGGTGGTTGGAACGCTGCCCATTCATTGGACATGGCTGAACGGGGCTCTGTCTGTGTTGCGGTCAGCTCTAGAAAATGTGCCTGAATGTATTTAGTGGAAGGCATTTTAGTATAACAATCTATCTATCACACATGATCGCATGCTGCTCTCCCTTCCGCTCTCAACTAACCAAATTCCAGTTCTTTTTTAATGCCAACTTTTTTTGTTTTGTATTTTTGGAACTCTTGTAGTTCATTGCTTGCACTTGATAACTCATGGATACATATGTATATTCCTATTCCATCCACACATATTCCATCCGTGTCGAATTAGTTCTGCACGCTCATGGCCAATGTGTCGCCGCTGACACTGGCCACACTCTCCCGACCGCCCGATGCACCGGGGCTGGCATGTTTCTCGCGTATGCCCAGCCAAGGTAGACGCCGTTCGAGTTCGAGCCGGTACTTGGGATGGCTCGTGGCATATACCCAGGGGTCCAGGCAGGACACCGACTTGCAGGCCAACATGGGCAGCATGGATATGAATGGAGTTATCAATTGCTGCTCACCGAAGCAGCCTATCAATGCGACCACAGAGTAGGGCGTCCAGGCCAGTATGAAGAGCATGTAGATAATCAGAGCTGCCTTGGCAATCCTGAGTTCCACACTCATGGCATCGTTGTTTGCCTTCGCCGAAAGCGATTTCACATTCATCCTCTTGGCCTGGTCGGAGAGCATGCGTTCATGGGTGCGCACATGGGTGAAGAGCTTATAGTAGGAGACGAGAATCATGGTCATCGGAATGGCATACGACCACAAGAATATGGTGCGCACAAACAAGCGATTCTCATCCGTGTTGGTCAAGTAATCGAAGCTGCACGTGGTCAGGAAACCCTCTAAAAATAAATAACATAATATATAATATAATTAAATAAAAAATGGGGCGAGTTGAGGATTTACCTGGCTGGTAGCGACCCCAGATCCGGAAGAGAGGCAGCACCGAAAACGGCGTTGCCCACAGCCAGGTGAATATGATGCACATAATGATCTGTCCATAGCTCAGGCGGCCATCGATGGGATTCGAAATGGTCTTGTATCGGTCGAAGGCAATAAACGCATTCGTTATCGAAGCACCCATGCCCGAGATGCCGCCGTTCAGGGCATAGATCTCGCATCCCAAATCCCCGCCCACTATATAGCCCACGGCGGCATTAATCAGATAGTGCGGCATATTGGTGCACATGAACAGATCGAAGATGGCCAGGTTCAGGATTAACAAATTCGAGGGCGTACGCAGAGATTTAGAACTGTGCGAAATCATTAAGGCACAATCAAGGGAAAAATAGTTATCGTAACTTACGTGGAGAATATCCAGATGACCAAACCATTCCCGAACAGATTTAGGCCCATTAGTGCACAGAATGCAATGTAAATGCCAGCACGGTAATATATGGGAGGTGCTCGAAATCCGCGCCAATGAGCGTGCACCATGTGCTGATATTCAGCCGGATAATCGTGGCCCAAAGGCAGCACGGCGCCCGCCACATCGCCGGAGCTGTCGTTCAGGTAACTCGCATAGGACTGTGGAGCCGAGAAATCGTCCTGGCCGCTGAGATACATATCTTCGGCTGTGTTACTCTTGAGCTCCTGTCTGCCACATGCTTTTCGTTAACATGGCGCCCGTTGGCTGACCCCTGACATGCTGGCCAACGGCATTTTTATAGTGCTCCTTGGGCGAGGGCATGGAATTTAATTAAGGCGATTAAAAGCCATCGCAATGTCTTGACATGCACGCTTAGCCCGGATTAGTTGGGCTTATCCGCACGTCTTAAGGCATTTTTGTGCGGCTTAAAATTTGTCGCTGCAACAACGTCTTGGTTCGTCAGCGACATTCAAATTCAAATTCCAACGTCTCTGGCAACGCGGCAACGGTTCGTTCACTCGCTCTCGCTCGCTCGCTCGCTCGTCTAAATCGTAAATTGTAGCAGAAAAATACGAACGAACTTTTGTGCGAAATATGACACTAAGTAACAGGTGCGCAGCAAGCAGCAGCTGGCAGCTTGCAGCTGTCTGGCACGTCGACGAGCACGTGCCTCGAAGCAGCCCCAGCCGTATTTCCATTTCCGCGGGTCTTTTGCGTGCTTCGACCTGTTTCTTTCGAAAGCAAAAATGAGCACCGGCGCACAGCATCGCGGCAAGGGCACCAAGCGAGAGCGAGACGACACTCTCAACGCAAAAACTAGTCACACACGCCATCTCACTCGCGCGCTGCATGCGCTTGCACTCGCTGCTATTGGGCGCTGTGCGCCTGGTTGGTTCGGCGCTGTCATTTCACAATGACCCACCTTCACGACGAAGTGTTGACGACTGACGGGAGTTTTGTGTGTTTTGGATGTTTGTACAACAAACGTATTGCAGCAACAAAAAACAAGAACAGCAACATTTTCATTAGGCGGCCAGAAAACGCCGTACACAACAGACACAGCCCAGAACAATAATAATATGCTTATTTGTTTGTGCTTGCGTATATTGGCATGTGTTGTTTTCTGTATCCGTAACCGAGTGAAACCTTGGGCCCTACTACTCGGCAACAAGATATAACGATATATGTATGTATGTATGTTTGTGTGTACACACTCTCCTACATGGATTCTCGCGGCATTTGAGACCTTTAACTGGCTTGCATTTTTGACTATTTAACTTCGCACTTAATTCACTCTTTGAGATATTCTGGATTTTACCTTCCCAATCATACTCATAGCCATTATTTATTATACACTCTT
The DNA here is from genome assembly GCF_035044405.1 of Drosophila montana. Lineage (NCBI taxonomy): Eukaryota > Metazoa > Arthropoda > Insecta > Diptera > Drosophilidae > Drosophila > Drosophila montana. The sequence continues at coordinate 76,133 of NW_026996881.1, forward strand.
TTATATGGTTCTATATTGCCTGTATGCCGCACCTCAGTTTCGTGTACCGCATTCGTCAGAGCACAAGGCTAACGACTCGTTCTCGTTCTCGTTTGGCTTACTTGCTATTGCCTTGACCGTAATCTGAGGCCGTTCTCATTGCCAAGTGAAGGACGCACCTTGAAATCCAAGGATTTTGCGCGAATCGCGAAATTTCGCAAACATTTTCTGTTGTCAGTGGGTCACCGCAAAATTTCGCAAACGCTTTGCCGGGCCAGACGAGCACAAAGTTGATGATGACATAAGCAGCTAATATCATTTCGTCGGGCTGGCATTGAAATTCACGGAACAAGTTTTCGTTGTGTGTTCGCCGTTTGCCGGGTGAGCTGCTCGTACGATTCACTCGATGCGTGGCAGCCAATTTAAATGAACTCTACGCTGGTTTTTTTTTTGTTGTTTTTTTGGGGGGCAGCCAACGCATTTTGGCGGCCGCAGCCACTTGCTCTGCACTTTGGGCGCCTCATAGCACAGGTTGTGATTTGAGCTTTTTTGGAAGCTAAGGTTAAGGTTACTCGCTGCGATTAACCACGCCCAGCACGTGCCGCTGAGTTTGTTGCCGTTTTGCTTGTGCTTCGACACAAAAATCACGAGTGTCAACGACCGCAGATACATATACATACATATGTATGTATATGTATATGTATAATATGCATACACAGTATGCATGTCCGTCCCGTTTTAATTGTGCGGTCAGTCAGGCCCCAAAATCCAGTTTGGGGAACAGGCGCACACAACTGAGCAACAAGTAGCACACCATGGCCCCCAACGGCAACAATCGGCAGCAGCGTAAATCAGAGGCAGAGCGAGCAGCTCCCTTGGACACGGACACGGACGTGGACGGCACTTGGGCGTGCTGATTATCGAACATGATTACAAGTTTGAGTCGAAGGGTATACTTGCGTACAAACAAGTACTTGTGTACAAATTCTTGTACTCCTTATCTATTTATTTTACCTATTAATTGAATATTTTTAACACATTAAATCTGATCTGATCTCAATTCAGAATTATATTTAATATTTATAATTTTTGATTTAAAGAATATCTTTAGGTACAGTGTAGTTTAAATATGAAAAAAATCAACATATTCAATAAAGATTAATATAAAACTATAACAAGAGCGAAAGGCTATCTTCTGCAAGTCGCGGATTAAATACCCTTGAAGATCGTAAAGCTGGTAATTGTTCATTTTAGTGAAGGTATCATTAGTATAAATATCTTATCAGAAAAATTTGCCTTTCAACAACTCGTTTTTTCTAAAGAGCTGTACGATATAGTAGTAATATCTTTATAAGATTTTCCTCATATATACTAAAATGTTTTTTCTAAAAGAACTTAGTTTTCGACCCCCCGATCATGACGACAACTTTTAAATAGACAGACTAGTTTGCATAGATATATACTGACATAGATGGGTATATCGACTCGGTCGCAGATATTTCCTTCTACGCGTTACACATTTCATGACAAAAATATAATACCCTCTCCAAGGGAATAACTAGATCGTTTCTTCTATGTTAGATATCCCTTTAATTATCTTCAAATAGAAAATATGGAAACAACATCACCATCTACTGGATTGATCTCAGTGGTTCTTTGTACTTTGTACGGTATTATCCGCATACTAATACTATGATTTGTATATTTTTCTAAATTAAGAGATAATTGTCTTTCTACTCATATGTTTATACATAGCGCCTGGTAGGCGATTCCACGGTTGCAGTAGGGTGTATTTTTTCTAAAAAAAAAAAAAAAGTCAAGCCAACCATCAAGTGCTGACCACACGCTGACCACATACAGAAGAGTGTTGGACCAGCTCCAACAACAGCACACGCACACAAACTGGTTCTGGTTGTTGGCAGCTTCTTCACAATCACGCACATGCATACATACGTATACTAAAATAAATATGTATGTATGTATGTACATGTACTTATGCAAGGCATACATACTCACGTGTACTCGGATGTGTGTGCGTTGCCAGACTTTTATCTTTTTGTTGGGGCACGCAGCGGTGACAACGATCTCCAACTGGGCGTGCTGTTTGCCTGTTAGAATGCATGTGGGAAAACGTTGAACGCCCACAATAATAGATGTTTTTTGCTTTGTTTGTTTGTTGTTAGTTGTCTTTGTGTGTTGCGGCGGCGGCTGCTAGTTGAACGCTAGTGGTTAGGTAGTTGTAGTTGCCGCGTGCGCCCGGCGGCATTTAAGTCGCCAGCCCACTGCTCAGGTTTGCTGCGAGCCTAGCTAACTTTTGTGCAATAAGCAAAATGACGGGCACAAAACAAAATGTCCGGGGCACCCGATGTGTCGCTTCCGCTGCCGGGGGCCATGATTATAAGGCGCCATTACAATCAATTTCAATTCGACTAGTCAGAAGCCAGTCCCCCATAGACATTGTACATAGAGCAGGCACAGCACAGCAACCGCGTCAGCCACAGCCACAGCCACAGCCACAACCACAGCTATCTAACCGTTCCGTCATTTATAGTTGTAGTTGTGTAGTCGCAATCGCAATTGTTGGCGTCATTTCTGTTGGCCTGTGATGTGAACAAACAAAATGACTACTCAAATTTGCGCAAAATGTTCGTGCGACTGCTGCAACGTGTGTGTCTGTGTGCCGAGGGGGGTGAAGAGCTCTGTTGTTTGCGTTAGAATTTCAAACAAACATGTCGCTGTTGCTTTCCTACCAAGTGTGTACACATGTCTGTACATATGTATATGCCTATATATGTACGTATGCATGTGTGAATGTATGTCTTTGTTATTGCTATTGCCTGCAGAGGTTTTTTTTTGTGACGCTTAGCAAGTTGCTGGGGGCATGGCCGGGCGCATTTGGGGGCGTATTCAGCCTGTTTGTTGAATGTAATTGCCGAGCTTGGCCAGGGAAATTGGCAATTTGCCACAGCGCCATCTGTGGTACGTTAGCGAGAACTGCAAATGATATTGCCGTGTCGCTAGACAAGCCCCCAATTAATAAAAAAACATGACAGCATACAAATATTCAATATACAATGAATGTACATATGTACATACAAGTATTATCCATAAGGGGCAACACCTGTTTGAGTTGCCTTGCAACAAAAGTGACAGCTAAGCTGCAACTCAGTTCGTATTGCAAACAATTTGCCTAACTGCCAGTAATAATCGCTTAAGACTACTGTTACTTATCACTGCACTCGGAAAAAGAGCAAACAGCAACACTCACTCAGCAGGCAAACATTCAAGCACACATACAATCACAGTGCAGGCACAGATACACATACACTGACGACCAGTCGCATGGCAATTGAACCAAACCCCTGCCACTGTAACAGCTGCCATCTCGTTCGCACACACAACTTGGCCGCACCTTCTCCACCAGTGTTAAAAGTGATGAGATATCGTTTAGCTATTTTTGCTGGTCGCTTGGTAAAAAAGAGGGAATTCACTTTTGGCGGGGTCTCGTTTTTCCTGCTTTGTCCAATCGGCCTTTTTGTGGGCGCTGTCTAAACTAGTCCAATTGAATCGCCCGTCACCACGTCGCAACCCTCGGTCGACCAGTCGACGCCAGTTGTTGATAAGGCAGCTGATGATAATAGCGCTGGGCCTGGAGAACTGTTCTTGCAAATTAATTTGACGGTAGGCGTGGTTGTTAGGCCTCCGCCCACACAGCACGTGTTGATTATAAAACTGCCATTGCGCACAAAGCTCGGCATGTAGAGCCAATGTTGTACATATTTACGTATGCATATACATACATACTTAAACATAAATGCTGAATTTTTTTTTATCTATTAATATCTTCCACTAACTATAAATTAGTCAGCACCTTTGCCCAGCTACAACTTATGGGATATTTTGCGGCGGGTAATGCAAGCCCCGTGATCAGCATAAAAGTCTGAAGCTTTAAGACCGGCAGCACAGCGACAATTGAGCAAAGCAAAAGGGGAAAGAATTGCCCCACATGTGCTGGCAGGTGTATGTCCGACCCATGTGCACAGACCGTGCCAGACTTTTCAGACACGTTCGGTTTTCGGTTCGGTTTTCAGCAGGCGAACAGCAACGCCTAGCAACAACACATGACAAGCAGCTGTTAACAATTCGAGAATTTAACATTTGCTGAAATCTTATTACGAACGCGCACTAATTTTTTTCTGGTAATTAATTCTTTTATTCTACTATTAAAGGAGAAAATATTGTTGAGATTTGGAGTGAAACAAAATAGGTTTCACTATATTGCGCCTAGGTTAAGATATAAACATTAATAAATACGACGTTCGAAATAAAATTAAACAGCTGTTAACCAATGCAGCCAAAATCGTACAATAACAGAACAGATGTTGTTAACATTGTCTATCGATTATCAATTCGTTATTATCAATCTGAATTGAAGAAAGAGTTCTCACCTCGCCGGTAGCATAAGCAATACGGCAATGCAGTATGTGTGTGTATGCGTGTCTGCTTATCGATATAAAGATATCGATAGTTGTGACGGACTTCGTTTGGTAAAAAATACAAAAAACAACTTCTATCGCAGCGTCAGGTGAAAGTGGGGCTATCAGTTGTAGCGGACAGATATCGCACTGTTGCGTTATAGCGATTAGTCAATTTAAAGCATATGTAATACGCTGCTGGCAGGGTGAAAGTTCACAGACAGTTGAGAATGTCCGGAAAGGTAGCAGGCAAACCGAGCAAAGCGGCTTCGAAAGAGCCGTCGTCTTTGACCAAACTTTACCTGTTTGCTTACAATGCCGTGCAAGTGGGCGGCTGGAGCTACATCCTGTATCAGCTGATCAACTACTATGTGCTGCAGGGTCCCCAGTTTCGTGCACAGATAACGCTTTGGGATTACACGCGTGTTGCCGTCATCATATTCCAGAATGCCGCATTTGTGGAGATCCTGAATGCGGTATTTGGGTTGGTTAAATCAAATCCTGTGGTCACCACCTTCCAAGTGTTTAGCCGGATGATGGTTGTCGTTGGCGTTGTTATGGCCACACCAACGGGCAAGGTGTCGCCCGGCCTGCCCATTGCGCTCTTCGCCTGGGCCGTCACAGAGATCATTCGCTATGGTTTCTATGCCCTAAACATTATCAAAGTGGTGCCAAAGATTGTGGTCTTCTTGAGATACACCACATTCATTGCGCTCTATCCGATTGGTGTGACTGGCGAACTCTTGTGCTTCTGGTGGGCACAGCGATATGCCAAGGAGCACAGCGTCTGGAGCTTGGAGATGCCCAATAAATGGAATGCCACTTTCTCCTACTACGCTCTTCTCTGGATTGTCATGCTGGGCTACATTCCCATCTTCCCGCAGTTGTACCTGCATATGTTTGCGCTGCGTCGCAAGATTTTGGGAGGCGACGCCAAAAAGAAAGCCAACTGAACTTTGATCCCCTGTTGGAAGCAGCCGCAGTACTTTGTCCATTCGTACAGCAATGCTAATTACTATTTAGCATTTGCACTTTGCGTTCACCTTAACTTGACGCCTAGTTCAGCTTAAGCTTATTTTAAGTGGTTTCTGTGTACAAAATAAAATTAAACAAATACTTTTCAATTGCGTCGAACGTGCAATGTATTTAAATTATTTGCTTAAACTGCAACTGCAACAATAAACATGTGTGGGGACCTAGTGCTGTGACCATATTATGGTCTTTATATCAATACCCTCCTGCACCATTTCCCACAGTGGCGACATTTCGCGCAGTCGCTCCACATGTTTGATGCACTTGTTGGCTGTATAGTCGACCTCCTCAACGGTGGTGAAACGACCTATGCCGAAGCGAATGGAGCTGTGCGCCAGATCCTCATCTGCACCAATGGCGCGCAGCACATACGACGGCTCCAGCGATGCTGAAGTGCAAGCAGAGCCACTGCTGAGCGCAACATCCTTCAGTGCCATCAGCAGCGATTCGCCCTCGACGTAGGCAAAAGACAAATTTAGGCAACCGCTGTATGTGTGTACCGGATCGCCATTGCGTATCACATGTGGCAGAGCTGTCGTTAATGTGTCCATCAAGCGCTTGGACAGAAAATCGACCCACTTCTTATCGTAGTCCATCTCTTGCATTGACAACTCGGCCGCTGCGCCCAGACCCACAACCAAAGGGGCGGGGACGGTGCCGCTGCGCAAGCCACGCTCCTGACCACCTCCACTCTGTATAGGCTCGAGACGCACGCGTGGTCGTCGTCTTACGTACAAAGCGCCTACGCCTTTGGGACCATAAATTTTGTGCCCCGATATTGACATTAGATCAATATTCATTGTATTCACATCTAAGGGTATTTTTCCCACGGCCTGTGCCGCATCCGTATGAAAGAAAATTTTGCGTGAGCGGCACATCTTGCCAATCTCAAAAATTGGCTGCTGCACGCCAATTTCATTATTGACTGTCATAATGGAAACGAGGGATGTGTCAGGTGTCATTGCCTCCTCCAGCTGCTGCAGTTCAATAATTCCATTGGTCTGAACCGGCAAATATGTAACCCGAAAGCCCTCGTTCTCCAGTGCTCGGCACGAGTCCAGCACACACTTGTGTTCGGTCTGTGTTGTGATCACATGCTTCTTGTTGGTACCATAGAAACGTGCTACTCCTTTGACTGCAATATTGTTAGATTCTGTTGCGCCGGAAGTAAAGATGATCTCCTTAGGATCGGCGCCAATTAGTTTTGCGACCTGGTCGCGACCTTTCTCCATAGCCAGCTCTGATTCCCAGCCATAGGCGTGTGTGCGCGAGTGCGGATTACCAAACTGATTGGTCAAATAAGGTAGCATTGCGTCCAAGACGCGCGGATCCATTGGCGTTGTGGCCTGTGCATCCAAATATAGGGGTCGCCCATCTGTTTGATCGTTCTTGATATTGAAACGCACCTGACGCTCACGAAATTCTGGCAAAACAATCAATAAATCAACTCTTAAAAGGATATATCATTTTGGCTGTTACCTTTTGATGTGTTCGCTAGATTTGTTGCTGCTGGCTTAGCAGCCGCTGCGGTTGTTGATGCCTGTCGTCGTATAACGAATGCTAGTGCTGTGCCATTTGGCCGTAACACGTTAGCCTGCAACCTGCCCAGCATTTTCTGCATGTTTATACTGCACGTGTGTTTGTATTTGCGCTTATATCAATTTATTTACTTCTCGAGTTATTTCACAATCTAATCAGAAGAAGCCAACGAGTGTCTTTTACAACACTGGCTTAGCTATCGACATTATGCAGGCGCAAACAGTGTTACCGGACTAAAAAAATTTTATTGGCGCCCAAACTCAAAATTTTAAATGAAAAATGTTATGCACAGATGTATTAATGTGCCAAGAATTGAACTCTTTACAGTTGAATTTATGGTTTATAATTATTGGACCAAGTTAATACTTTTATGTTATTTAAAAAGTTCATAATTTCATGTCGTATATACATAAAAGCATAAAATATATATTGCAAAAATAGACATATGTATACATATTTAAATGGTATGTTGTGGTGTATAATTCTCTCTTGGTTACTCTTCTTTTTTGATTTATGTATATATATATATATTTAGGTGAATATATAATATGTAGATGCCTATTGCTTGTAATTAGAATAATTTTTTACATTTGAACACTTTAAAATTGTCTGTTTGTCAGCTAGCAACGATTTTTTAACAACTTTAACCTTATAGACTAAATAGAGTAACGAGTGTTTTTTTTTGCGGTAAATCTGTTCAAAAGTGCGAGTTTGTTCGTACGAATTGGTTAAAATTACACATATACACTAACACAATATTGATAATTTAACAGAAAATAATAGGTTTAATTTAAAAATAATTGAACTGGTTAAATAAATAAACGCCAACAAATCAGATAACCATTGTGTATTGCATAACTGCCTGTCCGTTGTCAAAGCAATTGCTCTGTGACCAGCACAACGCTCTGCTCCAGCGCAATTGCGGCCAGCTCCTTTAGCCACTCGTCCATCAGTACGGCACACAAGGCCAAATCACGTGATCGCTCTGTGCCGCTGGTGTTGGCTATAATTCCCATGGAGGCAACCGAATCCAGGGACACTGGCTCCGAGTTAAAGCTGCCCGTTTGTAAACCACTCTCCACGCCGTGTAATGTGCTCGACGAGTGTGTCGCTGATAATGTTTGCGTGGAGCCACCAATTGAGCTGTTGGTGTTGCTGTTTGTGATGGCCGTTTGTGCCTCTTGACGTGGCGCGGTGCTCAGACTCGTCTCACAGGTGTTTCCTCTCGATTGCTCTTGTGCGGCGCCGCGTGCACTCACCTCTCCGTTATTGCCACCCACCAGCGTGGATGCTGCGCCTGTAAAATTGATCTTGGATCAGTTGTGACTCGAATGAAAAAGTCGCTTAATGGGTTAAACTGCAACAGCAACAACAACAACACAACGAGAAATGGTAAAAATAGTTATAAAAGTGGGAACGTTAGAGCAATATATGTACAAAGCTACAGGAGTGGACAATATACTAGACAGCTTAAATAGCTAACAACAATGTATTTATTTTTGGTTTTTAGTTGGGTTGGTTTACGGGTAATATTATTATATATATATTTATAGAACTTTTACTTAAGCGTGAAATATTTACCGGTGAAGAATGCGTAAATTTGTGATAAGCCAGATGAAGCTAAGATTTTCGTAGTGGAAAATTTTTCATATCGATAAAAAAAAAACAATAAAGAAAAAGAGAGACATATTGATTATAAGCAACGACGTCTGCAGACATTGTACAAAATCTACGTGTGTTGTGTAGTGTAATAGACTGGATTCCACTGGCCAGCATTATTGTCATATGAGTCATTTAATATAAGATACATTTAACTCTGGTATCTTTGAAAGAAAATCAAATAGAAATACAAAATTTGCATTTTCATATTCGGGGATTACATAAGCGTGCACACCTATCTCTATATATAAAACTGTTCGACCCGACTGATTGACTGGTGATCAATGCATAGCCCAAGCCATAAGAGCTAGGAAGCTGAAATTTTCACTGTAGTTACCTTATGTGATGCAGGTGTACGTTAGGGCGGGGTTACGGGAAATTCCACCCGCATGTGTGGAAAAATCGCGAAAACATTTGTATGAAACTTTTTTGATTTTTTGGGCTACGTTTTTTTTTGTATATACATGTATGCATGTTAGTTTTGTATATATGCAAACATGCACGCATGCATATATGTACATACATATATATGCACATACATACACATATATACATGCATGTATGCATTTTTACATATATAAATACATGCATACGTACATATACGTTTGTGTGCATGTCTGCATATATATGTGTGCATGTTTGTATATTTACGTATGCATGTTTGTTTGTTTTATGCAAAAATGCATACATTCATACATACATACACACACATACATACACACACATACATATACGTACATAAATACACACATATATGTACATACATTCATAAACACATACATATATACACACACGTACATACACACGTATGTACTTACATAAATATGCACATGTTTGTAAATGTACATACATCCACACAAAAAAAAAAAACAAAAAAATCACAAAAAAAATTCACAAAAAAAAAAAATCACAAAAAAAAATTCACAAAAAAAAAAAATTACCAAAAAAATCACTACACTACTAGCTAAGCATGATAAACTGCTAGCTAAGCATGGTAACTGCAGAGCCTACTTGAATTCTTGAGAATCGAGGAGGAGAGCACTTGGTAGAAATTCGTTTTATTTAAATTTGCAGCACAACGCCAAATTAGGTATTAGAAAACAAACTTGCATGTGTATATATATTCATAGATGCATACATACATCCATGCGTACACCAACACACACACGCCCACACACACAAACATACACACAGCCACACACACATATATATATAATACTTATTTTCCTTCGTACAAAATAGTTGTTTACAATAAAACTATCAGCCACACAACGCAATCTTTTAAGCAGGAATCTTGATTTGCAGCAGAAAACAGTCAGCGGAGCACGATTCATAGAAATCGACAGGAGCACGGATAACCGTTCCGTTTATTGACTCGGTTATTGACACTTAAAATCAAGAATATATGTTTCTGGCAAGCGTTAAAGATGTGTGAAGCACAAATGACATTCAGATACAAATCCTCCGGCCATTGGAATCAGTGTATTTTAAAAAATGTTCTAAAATGTGGGTGAATTTGTGAGTGTGTGTGAATTTGATGGTTAAGATCCCAAAACCGGCTTTAGTCCAACATCCGCTGCTGCGTTTTGTTTTCTTGTGAATTTGTTTGGTTCGTTTAAAAAAAGGAAACAAAAGTGCAATTTTGTTATATCTAAAGGGTGCCTTGACATCACATACCCGTATTCGTATTTGTTGCCGCAGTGGATGATGCGGATCTTCGGCTAAACATGCTGGATATCGACTTGCTAATGCTGCGACGCTTGTTATCGCTGCGTCGAAAGGGATCGTAGGCGCTGGTGGGCGAAGCCTGCACCGGCGTTGCCGCCGAAAGCGTCGCATAGGTGGACCGCTGCTGCGCCTGTTGCTGCTGTGTGGGATTTGTTGTGTGCTGCAGCTGATGTTGCTGATGCTGCTGGTGCATTGGTGCGTTGTCGGTAATCTTGCGCGCATTGACCAAACGGAACTCGCGATCAATCAGATAGGAGCGCGCCACATCGATAATCTCCAGCGAGTTCTCAGCTACCGGCAGCTCTGCATCAATTTGCTGCTTGAGCATGCGCAGCACCTGATGGAACGATGGCGTGTCCGAGGTGATGGCAATGTCGGAGCGCAGCAACAGCGAATGGATGAGCGGCAGTGGATACCAGGCAAGTCGCGTGATTAGCCCGGTTAAATGCAGATTGACGTACAACGAGTTGCTCGTGAAGGTTTGCAGTTTGCTCCAAATGGCATTCAGAAAAGGACCTGAAAAAATCGATATAAAGATACGAATATTGGTACATTCCATGAAAGTGTCCGTCTGTGACTCACCTAAGCTTACGGTCCCTTGCGCAAACAAATCCTCCGAAAAATCCAAATCGGTGAGCAACAGCTCGTTGCGAGTACTGTGCGAGACGCGCCAGGAATCGCGGCGTCCACTGCTGATGCTGCTGCTGTTGTTATGCTCCAGATCCGTGTCACTTGTAGCTGTTGCTGTGGTCACGTCTATGCCGCCTTCAGCATCTTCATCCGCAGGTCGCCACTTGAACGATTCATAGCCGCTGGACTCGCCTATTGATTGCAAGCTATCTAGCTGTTTCTCGCCCGATTCGCTGGCCACTGTTGCTGCCATCGGAGCTGCTGAGCCAAATTCGCTGAAAAACTGCTTAGCCAGCTCAAGGGCATGTGCATTAGCACGTGTCTGGCCCTGTCGGGGCCATTTCTGATAGCGATAGCTATTCGCCCACTTGGAACAGTCGCGCTGGCACTGGGCGATGCGTGAATGAGCCTCAAATAGATAGGCCTGAACATTGGCATACAGACTGTCACCAGTGTAGTGGCCGTAGTAGTTCCAGTTCGCGCCAATCGTCTTGCTCATGACCGGTGAGGGCAGACTGGGCAGCATGACGGCTGATGGTGCCGTTACCGCTGCAGGGTCCGCTTGGTCCTGTATGCTCTTGGGCCGAGCCAGGTCACGAGCGCGCTTCATCACGTCTGGTGTGAGATCCAAAAAGAACTCGGTTGTGTTCAGATATGGATCGATCTTGTTGATCTTGTGGCGATGCGATATGGGCACGTGCTTCCCAGGCAACAAATACTTCAGCAAGAGCTCCAACATCAGATCCTCGCAGTGTAAGCCCAGCAGCGTATCAAACAAAGCCATGGTCACCATGCACAAGTTGGCATCCGGCGAATGAAGACGCTCTACGAGAGCATCTAAAATCCGTTCACCGTCAAACTTCTCCGTATCCAGCAAAAACTTGACAAAGGCACGCATAAGACCAGGCTCAGTTATGGATCGCAATATCAGATCCAGATAGGACATGGCCGAAATTTGTGAGTCGATATTCGTCTGAAAATGTTTGCCCTTCAGTGTCTGCAATTTGGAGCGCAAAAAGTTGTTTCGAGATTTCGAGGCGAGGTGTTTTGGTTAGCTTTGGGTCGGCCCAAAAAGAAATAAGGATATCACACATACTATATACTACGTTTATGCCGCAAAGAAATCGCGAAGAGTATTAAAATGTAAACAAACATTTTGTTGTTTATATCTTAAGGCCTATTTTTTGTTTTGAAAAGATAAATCAAAAGAAAATTATTAGATTAAACTGTATAATTGAGAGTATTTAAGATCTATATTCATATCTTGGCTAGGAATTAAATTAAAATAAACATCAAGAAAATAGTCCACAACAGCTCTAATAGTCATATTATGACGTTTAAAAAGTATTTTTTTATACGGGTTTTGCCGAATAATATGCGTCAAGTTACAAAAGAAAAGTATTTAAAATGCAAACATATTGCATTAACGACTCGCGTATAAACGTAGTAATAGAATTTATAAGTAAAAGCAAACACACAGGCACAAGAGACAATTTTGGAACCAACACCACAGAAATGCATCGAAGACAAGTTTTTACGTGAGAGCACAACTCAAAGTGAGACTCACCTGCAGTATGGCCGGCCCCAGCACCGGCACAATGAATCCTTGGTACATAAAGTCCAGCAGTTGCTGTTTGATCATCTCGTGCGCCACTTGTACCACCGCATTGCAGAATTCGAGCGCATTCATGAACAGTGTCAGTTCCGGTATTTCGGTGACATCGTCGGGCGTGATGCGATGCCAGTCAATGGAACTTATCTCGATGCTATTTGGCAGGCGAGAGTAGAGCCCGCCCAGGCCGGTGACCAGCAGTGGGCAAATGGACGAGTATTGTGCTATATAGTGGCCGATGTTGGAATTCTTCTGCGATAGCGCCATGCACAGCAGCAGCGCATCGCGCGCCTGATGACCCAAGCTGCCCTCGCGATGCACGTACGGTATGAGCAGCGAGAAGATGATGAAACTAGGCAAATCAAATAAAATAAATGTTAAAAATCGTGTATTGCGAGGGTGCGACATTTACTAAAGCTGCGCTAAGCTGGTTCGCAACTAACTTGGTTGTGGTGCCACTTTTGGGCGCTGCCAAGCTTCCGTTTTGTATTTGCTCCTGCACCTGAGTTTGAGCCGAGAAGAAGAATAGATCGAGCAGGTGGACATTCTGCATGAGTACCACGCACAGCTGATTGAGAAGGATCACCAATCGTTTCTCCAGATCGGGCGGAAAGATCTCGCCTTGGCTAGAGGCGAGAATCTTAAGCAGCGGCCGCAGAAACGGCTCGTGACACAGCAGCTGATGCCGCGAGTGACTTACGAGCAGCTCATATAGTTTCAGCTGCTCCAGACGCACGGCGTTCGAATAGCGACCGGTTGTGCTGGCCCACTCGTACAGCTTGTCCAGCAGATTCTCGCTGAGTAGATACTCCAAGCAGGGCGCTGCCGGTGGCGCAGAGTCAGCAGTGGGCAGCGAGACCTTATTGCAATGGTGCAGCTCGACTAACAGTAGCGTTACCATATAATCCAAATGCGAGACCACGCCCAGCACATCATCATGAGTGGGCGGTCCCGGATGCTGAATTATTTCATGCGCCTGCTGCCAGTGCTTGCAGAAGCTATCATAGCAAGCGCGCGGATCACAGTCTGTGGCTGCGTCTATGGGCCGTTGACGCAGCGTTGTTGTAGCGCTAGAGTTGCCGCTGCCAGAGCTGCCACTATTGCGAGTAAGACTCTGACGCAATGGACTTGTACGTAACCAACTCATTTTGTGTTCGTTCTGTTCGGCTGTGAGCTTTGGCGGAGAAGTTTCGATATCTGTATTAGTTTGGCATGTATTTTTATAATCTTGCAGTTTGTGCTTTGTCCGAGCTTTGTGTGAGTATTTCCGTTTCCATACATAAATATAATGGATTTTATAGCTGAAACATACAAAAGCGTCAAACAGATAAGCTTTGACCATTGCATCTACAACAACAGCAGCAACAATTACAACGAGAACAGACATACAGCTGCCTAATACACTCTCACTCTTGCATGTACAAACATTCATATTTGGGCAGGCGAGCGAGCAAGTGGCGTTTGATAGTCACTGAAGCGCTGCAAATTGTTGTTGGCCAATTGCTCACTTATTTTGCTGCTCACCTGCTGTATTTTCATAGTCGCCTTCGTCATCGTTTTGCAGATTTTATTGCTTAATGGTTCTTGAACCAGGTATTGCCCTTTTTTTCGCGCGCAACACCACTTGGGGCAGCAGCAGCTCTTTTCGACTTTTTTGGCACTGGGAAATTAAAGCGAAACGACAATGTTGACGACAGCTCGGGTCCGTCCTTGTGCGCGCACTTTACATGTAGAAAATACACAAATGTGATTTTATTCGCGTTAACCAACATGCACAGAACCTTGCTTACACTTTAATGCCTCATTATGGACTATTTTGGATTGGTTTTACGCTAAATTATTGCATTTTTTATTATAAATATTTACAACAAATAGAAAGTAATGAATGAATTGGTGGTAGTCGAGCGATAATTTGTGGTGGTCGATCGATTACGATTAGTAAAGCAATTGTAATTATCTTGCTCAACACTAAAAAACCTGCATTCGATTGTTTTTCATACCCACCCACCAATTTTCGCGATATACATTCTACGCCCAAATTATCGATAAAAGATATTTCAAAACTAAAGTTTATTTGCTTGTGCTGCATAATTTTATTATTTGATATTAATAGAAAAACACATTTAATTAGCATACATATTACAAAGTTATATTACAAAAAAAGAATAAAAGCACAGAGTGGATATGCAGTATGTAAATATATAGAGTCATGAAATGTTTTTCTTGAAACATCGTTCAATTGCAGATTGTTTTCGTTCGTTATTCTGACAATGCAAGACTTCTAAATTTCATAAAACCATTAACCAGGTTAGAGTTGCACATTTTAAAAATTCTTTGTATGATTTTGCTAACAAATAACATAGTTAAATAAATTGTCTCTAAGTATTTGTAAATATAGGATGCAACAAACTAAATCGGTCTAAGAGAGTGTATCCAAATGTCAACTCACATCGGCAACAGCGACTGACTGGCACTGCTATTTCGTGAGCTGGGCCTCTCAATGGTCATGGACTGCTGTGGCACTTGGCTATCGGTGCTGATGCCCAAACCTGCATAGATTTCCTTCATCACAAAAAGAATGGTATCCTCTGAACCCCTGTTATAGGAACAACGAAAAATAAGCTTTACCTAAATGAAACGAACCACTCACCAATAGCAAACGTGGCTGCTCAGTGCGAAGATATACTCGTTGATGAACTCCAGCGGCGCTTCCTGCAGCACATAGTCCACGCGCTTCGAGTCGTTCAATTTGCCTAATGGAAAGTCGAGCTCAACGAATTCAGGATCTGATGTTGTCGTGGACTCGGAGTCGGTGCGATTACGCCCTTTCGTCGAAGTGGTTGTCGTTGACAATTCATCCTGGCTTTCAATTGGCTCTTGGAATACCTGCGAAGAGCTCTATTAAATTGGTTAGCCAATTCTAGTTTTGTTACCAACGCTGCTTTGCTTTTCTCTTACTGAGTGTATTTCCTTTTCCAGGGACTCCTCGGCCTCCTTCTTGACCTTGGTGACTGTGGCCAAGAAATTGACGCTGTCTAATGTGGTTTTGAAAGTGTCCATGAATCTTTGTTTTATGTCCGCACCAACGCGCGTCATTGTCTCTTTTAGTTCCAGATGCATGCGCTTGCGACCTTTATGATGTGGAATCAGTACCGGGCGGATGCCCTTCATGTCTGGATTGACCAGCGCTTCAATGCGATACGCCACTGGATCAAAGGGATGGAATATATTGTAAAACCCTGGACAGGTGGGTAGCCGAAAGTCGAGGCCAAGTTTATCGATGCCGCGTATGGTCACAAACATGCCAATTGGAGAGCCCAAAGCGAAAAACTTCTTCGGATGGAAAATTAACTGCGTATAGTTAATCACTGGCTGTCCAGTTCCCGCCATTCCCATGCCCATCGCATAGCTGACCTGCTTGGGCAGCATTTGATCATTGTTGGGAATTTGTACGAGCTTCAATTCGGTGCCCTGCTTCTGTGGCAGTTGATCTGGATTTTCCTGCCAAAAATTAAGCTTAAATATTACTTTATTTGTGGGTAGCTAAGAATAGGCAAGGCAAGAGCTGCTTTTTCATAATGATTAAAGTATTTTCGTTTGGTTTGGACCTGTGCATTTTCTGTTGACACGCATTTTCTCACCTTGTTTTCTTCTTCACTCTCCTTCAGCGGCTCCTGGTGACACAGCAGATCAAAGAGTATAAGCGAGCCGAGACTATGGCCAGCCAGCGAAACACCGCCATTGAATTCGGGATGCCGCATGCGATACTTTAGATAAACCTCGTTTAATGCATCAGCCACTGTGTTCATGATCTTCTGACAGTACTTGGGACTGGTATAGAAGAGCACATCCAGCAATGTGTCGTTGGTGAAATTGCGCAATCGAGGTATGGATTCCAGAGTGATGGATTTAAGTTTCTCATCGATGCCTAGCTCCTCGGAGTGCAAATGGCCATGCCATTCAATGGGAAGCACTTCAACGCGACCCACTAGGCCCATGTCCGTGGAGTTTTTGTAGTGGGACTGCACCAGCTGTTGCGCAATGTTACGAAAATCATCCACTGCAAAGCAATTGAAAATCAAGGGAGTTTTCAATATGTTTGGGCTGTTGTTATTAAATGCACACTTACCGACTTCCTCGACATTGCGCATTTTTAGATCACAAGCGGAGCCGATGCCATGCACCATGAACAGCAAATGATCCACACGCTGAGATTCGCCCTGTTGTATTTTAAAGTCATTCAGATCCCGCTTGACAACCAGCGGCCGTGTTGAGCTTTGCACGCTGGCGCCCCACGTGTCGGCGTTCGATGGTGGCATGAAGTGCACAATGACGCTCGGGCCATGCATGGTGACCTGCTCCCCATTGGCCAGGGGTATCTTTTTATGCCATTCGTTTGATTCCGTAGCACGTTTATATTCGGCCTCCAGTGCGGCTGCAGTTTGCTCCGCATAGGGAACGTACTTTCCATCCCCGGCCTTATAGAACCAGGAACAGCGACGCACCTCAATGGCTTTGCCCTCCCAGAAAACGGGCGTCTTGGTGCGCTCTTTAATGTTAACATCATAGCGACCACCCTCTACGGGTACGATGCACAACGAATCGGCGTCATCTGTGGGTGGCAAGAATGCAAATATAGAATTCGATTACAAGATTTTGCCAAAAGTCAGTTTCAGACTGTAGTTAAGCTTTAAGCAAGTCTACATTTTATATATATTAAGATTATTATAAGTTTGTCATGAAATGTGTCATCTGTTGCAGGCGGGTCGACAAAAAATTTTCTTAGAAACGTTTTTCGCTATTTTTCCACACATGCGAGTGGAATTTCCCGAAACCCCGCCTAAACGTGCACCTTTATCAGATAAGGTAACTACATTTCCCTACCCCATAACTCAGTCAAAACTCATCCGATTTTCATAAGGTTTGAGTTTTTGGTCATGGTTTGATCTCTAAATGAATTTGGCATCTAAATATGGCAACAATATTTTTGGTCGAAATTTATGTGAAAATGGTACCCTCAAATATGCTTTATAGACATGCAAAGGTCAAAATTGTCCACCCCCATAACTCGGCCAAAACTCATCCGATTTTCATAAGGTTTGACTTTTTGCTCATGATTTGACCGCTAAATTAATTTGACATCTAAATATGGCAGCATTATATTTGCTCGAAATTCATGTGAAAATGGTACCCTCAAAATATCCTACATATATGGACATAGGTCATAATTGTCCACCCCCATAACTCGGTCAAAACTCATCCGATTTTCATAAGGTTTGACTTTTTGCTCATGATTTGACCCCTAAATTAATTTGGCACCTAAATATGGCAGCATTATATTTGCTCGAAATTCATGTGAAAATGGTACCCTCAAAATATCCTATATAGACATAGGTCATAATTGTCCACCCCCATAACTCGGTCAAAACTCATCCGATTTTCATAAGGTTTGACTTTTTGACGGTTTTCTGCTGTTGTTATGGGGAAATTCCGACTGAAACGCTTTTGCATGTTTTTATTTAGCTGCTTTTTTTTTGGAATTTCTAAATTTACACTATTAAATTAACACATTCTTCATACTTACCGCTGTTCAGGCTAGTCTCCAGTAGGGCCGAGTCGTAGTGACTAAATGGAGTCCACACAAACTTGCCATCCACGATGCGTTTGTAAAACCAATGAGGCAGTACGGGCGTATAAACCTGATAAAACAAGTCAGAAAAAATTTGAAGTTATATCAAAGAGCTATATAATAGACTAGTCTGTTGCTGATGAGATGTTACTCATATGTAAGGAGCATAGATAATTAATTGAATTAATTTGGCGAGAATATCGTGAGATATGAACAAGTCTTCCGGTCCGACATATTTACTGCTTGCAACAAAAAGTCGGATCAATCTAAGGTTTCATGAAGATAGGTTTGAAATACTTTTGCACATGGATCGAATTAATATATATGACTTTTAGGAATTTCATTCCATGACACAGTAATGTTAAAAAGGAAGAGGTTGACTTACAATTGCATCAACTGGTGGCACAATAGCCACACTCTTATCGTTTGCCATAGTCAGCTGTTGCAGGATTTCTTCAGGCAGTTCGCCCTGTGGTAACTGGCGTAGATATTCCGCCTGACGATCGGGCTGATTAGCGCTTATTGGATTTGGATTTGCCGGCGCTGCTGTCGAGAACTCCGAGCAGGCGGACGATGGTGGCTCTACTTGATTCGATACAGATGTTTGCGAGCGTTGCTCGAACTGTTTGGTGGGCAAGCCGCTGTGAACAAGATCGTATTTGAGTTCCCCCGGCGCGGCTGGCTGATCTTGCAGCGGGGGATTGTTAAAGAAGTTCTGTATGCGTTGATCCTCCTGGCCCTGCCCGCCTGCGGCAAAATGATCAAAGAAATTGGCCGAGTTAAAGCCAGTCAGCGGCTGTGGCTGTGGCTGTGCGGCTGGCACTGCTGCCTCTTCTGTGCCACCGAAATAGCCAGAAAATGTATTTAAACTAGAATTTTGATAGTTATTGCCGATCGAATTTTGGGTATGCTGCGTGGCCTGCTGGGAATCGCTGATTAGTTGTTCAAAGCCAAGTGCCTGAGTGGAATGGCGCGTGACCGCGTCGCCGAGAGGCGGCTCCTCTATCAATGCAGGCGGCGCAATGCCACTCGCTGGCGGCAACTCTGGAAACTGGGTTGCCTCTTGTGGTGACCCGAAGAAGTTACAATC
The DNA here is from genome assembly GCF_035044405.1 of Drosophila montana. NCBI lineage: Eukaryota > Metazoa > Arthropoda > Insecta > Diptera > Drosophilidae > Drosophila > Drosophila montana. Next base: position 95,506 of record NW_026996881.1, read on the forward strand.
TGTGCTGTTCGCGGCTGGCGTAAAGAAGCTGAGCAAGGGCGAAGGAGCAGCTGATGTAGTTGCGGCTGATTCGATGTGTTTGCGAAAGGGATTTGCCTGTGAGGAGGCGTCCGACTGCTTCCTGCTTGGTGGGCGTGGCGGCGGTGCTAGAGCTGCGACAGATTCTGCCTCCGGTAGCACAGGTTCAATGGTCTGTGCTGCGAAGAGTACGTTGGCGTTCGGTTGCGTGCTCGGTGCTACAAATCCTATTGGCGGCGGCAATAGCTCCTGTGGCAGAGGCGTTGTTACTGTCTGTGGAAAAGGATTAAAGAATGTTGTCGTTGTCTGAGTGGTAAGCGCAACGCTGGATTGCTCAGTACCAGCGCCTCCAGCCTGTGCTGGCGGAGCAAACAAAACGCCTGTCGTTGGGCCTGGAGCCGTTGTTCGGAGCGCTGCAGAATCTATAGTTTCTTGCGCTGTTCCAGCTGTTGTCAGTGGTGCAAAGAGACTGGTGGCGGTAAAGATTGGCTGTGGCGCGCTTGCTGCTACTGGTGAGGCAAGTTTCTCATTCGTTGAACTGTGGACACTTGTGTCTACGTCCACTGAGCCTATTGGACCTGGTGGGTATAGGTCTATACCTTGACGTGCCTCAGCCTTAGGTGCTGGTAAAGATGCTGGAACTAATCCTTGATCAGAGTTAGTTGGCACACTGCTGGGCACTATTTGTGCTGGTGGATACAGGGCAAGCCCTTGCGACACTTCTTGAACGAATGCAGTTGGTGGCGCTGCAATCTTAAGGACTTCTTGACTTGGCTCTGGTTTGGTTGATGTGCCGCTTTGTTCTTCAGGCGTGAAGAGTGCAGTTGTTGGTGTATTTTCTTGTCCTGATTCTGGTGGTGGGTTTGTGTCTAGCGGTGTAGCAGCCACTTGTGGAGTGAAGAGTGGTGCTGTCGGTTCTTGTGGATATATGGGAACTTCTTGAATGGATGCCGCTGGAAGTGACTCTTTCTGTGGCTGAACTGAGGAGCCGTTTGACTCTGTAACCTGTGTTTGCGGTGTCAAGTAGGAGCTGGTTGTATTTGTTTGAGATAAAGAGAGTTCTTGCGGAGCCACTGATCTGGGAAATAGATCGACTTTCTGGTCTGAATCGGCTGTTACAGCTGACACAGGTGCAAAAAGTGATGCAGCTGGTGCAGATGATTCCTCAGCTTGCGCTGGCTGAAAGAGCTCTGCTCCTGTGATTGTTTGTGGAGTAAAGAACGAAGTTGGGGTTGCTGCTGCAAACAGAGGAGCTTCTCGGCTTACTGGTGCGACAATCGGAGCTGGAGGTGGTGGTGCAAATAAAGCAACTTCTGCTGACTGTGCTCCACCAAAGAGATTAAATATGGCCGCGGGTGCTGCTAAGTTTGTAAATGTCTGCTGACCAGCGACTGCTGTCGGTGCTGCGGTTTCCTGTGCTGTCAGTGGACTCTTGTAGAGGCGCGTACCCTTCTGCAGGCGATACGAGGACTGTGTAGGCCCAGCAGCTGGTGGAGGTCCCGCTACCGCTGATGCTGATCCAAATGCTGGAGTGCTCTCGACTAAAGCCGGCGGCAGAGCGACTGAAGTTTGCTGACTAACTGTCGGGGGCAGGGATACTGGCGTTGGTTGAGCAACGGCTGGAACAGCTGTGGCTGGCGTAAAGAAGCCACCAGCTGTGGGCGGTGTTGCTGACTCTGGGATTGCAGCAACTATGGAAGGATTGAAGAAACCTCCAACTTTGGGTGGGGCTTCAGTGGGTGCAAAATAACCAGTAGCTGAGGTTGGGGCTGGCCAGTTTGTTGACGGCTTCGGGAGAGCAGCGGGGGATGTGCTTATGTCAATGTAGCCACCGGAATCCGCAGGATACAAGACCGGTGGCGATGGCTCGTTGGATCTGCCTGTGGCCGATTGCACGAGACCCGAGATATTCTGTAGTACGCCAGTAGGCACCAGACTGGTGAGCGAAAAAAGACCACCAACTGACTTGCGTTCCTCTTGAACGGGTGGCGGTGCTGGCGGATTGAATGCGTCTGCCGTTGGCTGTGGCGAATATGGTGGTGTTTGGAAGGGCGTAGCAGCTGGCACTGGCTGCTGTTGCTGTTCGGAGAGCCCTGGTATGGGCGCGTATAACTTCTTTCTGGCGCTGATGCGATATGTGTTCTGTCCACCCGATGTGGGCGGCACGGGCAAGGCGCTAGCTCCTAAGCTAGACACCTCTGTGGGCGCATAGAATTTTGGTGGTTCTGGTGCAGCTTCACCGAAGAGAGTCGGTGGTGCGGCGTAGAATGGAGCAGGTGCAACAGCTGCTGGCGGCGCTTGATTCGTTTGTTGTATATAAGTTGGCTGTATGTCCAATTGGGGCTGTGTCGAGGACGCCTCGTCCGTGTCCCGAGCGCCCGCGTATATGCGTTTCGAGAACGTAGAAAATACGTTAGATGCCACCGAGGGCAGCGCTCCAAATGAAGACGCCGCCTGGCTAAGCAACGAATCTGCAGCAAGAGGCGGCTCTAGCAACGGATTTGTATTGGCATCCGCAGTGCCCTGAAAGAGATTGATGGATGATGCGTTCGCTGTCGCTGAGTCGTCGCTGCTGCTGGCGTTCAAGTTGATCTCGTCAAGCGTTTCGTTATCGTCAATAATTGAGGGCTGTCCAACGGTCACCAGGGTTTTGGGCTCTGCAAGTTATATAAAAGGTAATAAAATGAATTATGCTCAAAGCTCAAGTTTCCGGCAATCGTTCGCGTCTGATACCCAATATGCTAATCAAAATAAACGCGGCCTCAAACAGGTTGTTATCTAGTGCTCAGTCATAGACTATGCTAAAGCGGAACAGCTTCTCAAAGTCAACAATCAATATCATAATTACCTATCAATCGAATTTTCTAGACTTAATTCGATTTTTTTTTTTATAAATATATGCAATGCTTCCACTCCCAAAACTTTATCAATACTTTCCAGCCGTATTATATTTGACGTAACTTCTTTTTATGTCAATAAAAACTAACCAAAAAAATTCTTATAGAAAAGCAAACGCTTTGTTGCAAATTATGCTATATAAGAAGAACAATAATACATTTTTTTAAATTTTGTATGAGTTAATAAAGTTATCTGGTTCATCGTTAATAAATTATTTTAATTCCTAGCTCGAACCGGTTCGGTTCATAACCGGTTTGCAATCTGCTTTTAAACTGTTTCTGTAACTTGAACAGATTTCCGTTCGAAATATTTATTGTTTCGGTTTTATTGAATTGTTTTTTAGTCTTTTTTTAGAAGCTTTCTTCAAAAACAAATGATATTTTGGACACTCACTGCCCAATTATCCATCACTCCAATTGATTGGAACATCAAATAGAAATAAATATGTGCTCGTGCTGGTCCAAGTTTCATAAAAAGCCAAAAATTGGCATTAGCCGAGCTCAAATGTCATGACATTTGAATGCGCCAAGAAGAAGTTGTTAGTTTCTGCAGGTTTTCGTTTTCATTTTTTTTTTTTTTTTGTTGCCATCATCTTTGGGTGTGTGTTAGTTGAGTTTGTTGGGCCAGAAAGAAAGTCGTCGCAATTGCAGATGAAGCTGGCTGAGGGCTTGGGGCTTGGGGCTGCTGCTGTCATGCCAAAGCAAACGTGCCATTTGGCTGGGCAAGTAAGAATTCACCTCGTTATGAAAACGTGATTCGGACTGTGGACTGCGGCCTTTGGGGTTTTAACACCTTGTTGAAGCCGCTGTAACCAGTGTTCAAGTATTTCAAGCATTGCAATTTGTACTCGTAAATATTTATGCTCGCATTGCGATCACTCGCCAGCTGCACATGGCTAGCTTATCTTACAGTCAGCTTTCAGATTAAGCTCACAGAGTTCTCTGATAATAACTCTTAGAATTTTTATCAATTCTGATTTTTACTGCTGCATAACTACGATTGTTTAATGCGGACAGTATGCGATAGAGCATGTGCCTGATATAACGATCCAATCAATTCAAATGCTCACGAATACTTTACAATTTTATAAGATACGCGTTTTAATGTGTTATCGGTGTTTAAGTAGTTTGAAAAGGGATATGCCTTTTTTATATAGTTTAGTCAGAATATTTACTTGTATTAACCAGATACGCAGATATATGAAAACCTGCGCGTGGCACAAAAAAAAAGATAAGTGCTACGGAGGAGAAGAAAATAGCATTATGAGATAAGTATTATATATGAAAATATTATGAAGTGCCATCGATAACTTTTAGCTTGTTGCTACAGGGCATTGACAGTTCAATTATTTGTAAAACTTGACGGAGAAATATTAAAACAGCTTTACATAACGAAATGTAATTAAGCAGAGATTTGCATTTTAAACAAAAACCATTAGCAAAACTTGATAGAAATAATAGACAGACAACCTGTAACCGAGAGAAATCTACTATTGAATTGTCAAGTGCTCACAAAACTCAAAGAACGATCAGTTTGAGCGATTCGTTGAAGTGGAAGTAACAAATCGAGTAAATAGAGTGTGAAAGATAATGATAGCTTTACTTTATGAGTTATGCCTGGACTTTTTAAATGTCTATGCAGGCATTACACGTCAAAAAATGACTAAAAACTCGTCGTCAAGGGATGCACAATTAGATGATATGTAGATAGGATGATATGTAGACCATAAACAACAATAAAAATAAAATCGAAATTACACCTGAAAGATTATAAATAAATGTGTTAATTTGTTACTGTTTTTTACTGAGTACTTTTTGCCATGTTGTAACTGTGAGTGGTTCGCATTATGCCATATTTTCCATATCTACATGGTATTGCGAGGCACTTGACATTGTCGGTTTATTTGGGGTTTGTTTTCTGCGTTGGCGCTGACACTTTGAGCGGCGTCAGCGTTTCTTTGACTAATGTAACTCCGAATGGCGACCAAAGCAAACATATACAACAAATAACAATAAAAACATCAACAACAAATAGCTTAAAACAATGTTTTGTTATGGATTGTATTGAAAAACGATTTGTAGGGGGAACGTACGGCTCCAAGTCATTGAATAACAGCGAAAATTTCCAGTTTTGCCAGGGGACGTTTTTTTTTTATTTTATTTTATTTATTTATTTTTTTTTTTAGTTTAATATTTACAAAAGGCCGCAACGACAATGACGCACTTTTGACAAATTGTTAAAGCAAATATACGATTGTCTAACCGCAAAGTCTAGGCACATAAGAAAAGTAGAACAACGCAGTTCAAATATGGCCCGAGCCGCACAACAAAAAGCATAAAAAAGAAATGAAGAAGAATTCGCTTTGGCATGACATCATAACGATCATAAACGAATCGAGGCAGCATAAGCACTTAAGGCAGCAGAAAAAAAAACAAAAAAAACCCGTCGCTGCCGGCTGCTCCAAGTGCCTGCACATAATGGCACTCAAATAAAAACAATTAAGGTCCACATAAGCACGTCAAGAGACGATGAAATCATTTGCAGGATACACACAACACACAACACACCAATAAAGATGCCCCCGAAAAGATTGCCAACAATTTGGGTTGAAGCGCTGGCAAAAGGCTCGTGCAGGTCGCATGCCAAAAATGAGGGGACCCAAAAAAGAACAAGACAAAAATAAAAAATTGAAACCAAAAAAATGTATAATGAAAAAATAAATAAATAAACGAACAACAGCTTGGCATTTTTTGGCATTGAACCCTGCGGCTACGAAATGCCCAAAAAATGAAATCAAAATAAAACTCAATAAAAATGCGTGCTTCGAACTGTTTGGAGACGCTGCTCGAGACGGTTTGTCTGCCAGATGATATAAATAAAATGCACGATTTTTCTATAACCCACACAAAAAGTAAAACAAAAAAAAAGCAAAAAACAAATAAATAAGTAAAACAAAATAAGCAAAGCTTTTTCATCTTGTCTGAAGTCCGTTGCCAAATCATTTACACACTTTGCTTACCAAATCGCATATATGGAGGGTTTATAGAACTTATAGAACATTTATTAAGGCTAATATGGACATGAATATGGAATGTGACTATTTTAAATATTGTACATTTAAGTGACGCACTTACTAACCGAAGCTAAGCACGGACTCAAACCGTGAACCCAATCAGCCAACCAAAAGTAAATATGTACAAATTTGTGTATTTCTTCAGGACTAAGAGATTTAAGAAATGAGCTTTATAAAACAAAAATTGTAACATAAGAAATGATGTTGCTATCGAGCCCAACTTTAATATTTGAAATTTTCGAAAGACAAATGTTGGACATTATTAAATGGAATCAGGGAATTCTTAAACGTCTTTAATTATAAGAGTTTTGGAAAATTTGGGTTGCGAAAATATGAATAAGCAGAGTTTAGCACAGTTCACAGCACATTCCATATGCCTGCTCATATCATCATAAAAAAAGTATTCATGCCCATGGTCGAATGTAGCGCAAACAGTCGCAGGCACAAAACAAAAGACTTAGACAACGAACTCAGGTAGCAGCAAACTGAATGCTTTTTTTTTTGAGGACTTAGGGCATAGTTGATACCTCAGTCATACCTCTTGCTGGGGTAATTCCAGCAAATACCAATTATGCGAGGGCTGACTAGCCACCCCATCCCAAAGCCAAGTACACGCCCAGGTGAAGTCTCACTTAGCGGCGTTGTGACGCATTTGAGGCACTGGCTGGTAATTCCAATGTAGATTCTTATGCCTTACCTGAATAATCTTATCAATAATATGTCAACGGGGTGCGCTGTGTTTGCGCCGTGGAAACGCATTGTTTCTATGTCCGTTTGCAACCAATTGTTAAATATTTAAACAATTTATGAGCTAAACACAATTTTAAGCACAACTACAACTTAAGTTCGACTTGATGAACTGCGACTACAAAAGGGCGTGTAATTAGGGAACTTCGTTTTAGTAGCGCGCCGCTCGTTAGCCCGTTAATAATCATCCGAGTATCAAGTTTGATCGCCCACGTAAGGATATTGACAGCTATTAAGTATTTTATACTAAATAATCGCGACTTGCACAGACTCTCACCAGTACCAAAAGTGTAAATCGTTTATTGGGTCTCGAACGCAACAAGTTAGTAAATTTTTATCGATTAGCACTTTGAACGGGCAACAACAACAGCAACAACAAAAAAAGGGAACTTGTCTTTATAAGTGTGTTTTCAATCAAATATATCGATCAACGCAAATTTAGCGTTAATCAAATATATTATACGACGAACCGATTGCCAAATATTTAACTTCAATCAGTGTATATGTATATGGCTGTACATTTTACTTGCCACAAAAAGAAACAAAATATTGTGTAAATAAAAAAATACAACTCAATAAAATAACAACAAAATTAATTGCAAAATCATAACGAAATCGCGAAATGAAGAAAATTGCGTGAGCCGCATAAATTCTCAACGTAAAATGTGCAATAAATAAATTTACTGAAAGTGGGCGCAAAATAAAAAATTGTACATTTACATAAAGTAAAAATAATAAATGAATTATAGAGCGTGAAATTTAAAAAAATAAATGAAATTAAATGCGTTATATAAGTTTGAATCATTTAAATGGACTGGGTAAGCGGTTCCAGTTGTAGTCGGATTCATTCAAAATTCCATCTTTGGAAATGAACGTCCTTTTAACGAATTTATTTATTTATATTTATATATATCATTATAAATGACAACATTCTTACAGTTAACTAGAAAACTACTATTACATTTACCCAGACTTAAAATAAATTTCTTGTTCGACTAGAAAAGACTCATGTGGACTCTTTTACATGTTTGTTTAAAAAAAAGGGCTAATGCTATAATTAAAATTTCAACGAACCACAAACTCTAAATCCGCAACCGTCTTGTGAGCCACTTTTTTGGAAACTCCGGCGAACGCACGTAGGTCATAACGCGTACACGAATTTACGTGGAAAAAAATTAAGGCAACAACAACAACGGCTAATATTTTGTCCAAAAAGAAGATGAGACGGAGACATATTTTGTTGTTGTCGTAAAAGCGACAACATCATTTAAAAACCTCGCGAAAAAAGGCTAAACAAAAACAACAATAAAATACAAGAAGAGCCGCCAAAACACACTTGCAGAAGACTGAATACCCTTTCAGGCATGTTTACCTAGGCAGCCAAAATGTTCGGCGGACAAGGGTTCAGATCGCGTAACCATTTTCCACATCTATGTATGAAACTTTTCTATGTTTCTGAAACTTTAACTTTCCCTTTGAACAAGAACAATCAAAATTTACTTTTACTTAGAAGTGAAAGATGTTAAAACTGCAAGTGGTACCGTGATTGCCTGCATAACTTAAATTACCCGCTCGCATCTGTGCTTAAACAAAAAAAATAATTCTGTCTTCCATCTTCTAGGGGAACGATCTCTAAACTTCGTGCTCATTGTGTCGCCGCTTAACGTACCGAGTTACTCAAGCAATTGGTTGAGACATCCATGTAGTTGACAAAAAGAAAACAAATCAAAAGAACAATTTTAATTCGTATTCGACCATTAATGCTGAATTTGAACCGGCGAATTCGACTCCAAAGCCACGCAGGCTAATGGCGTCACGTTTGCGAAATCATTCGAAAGTGTGGAAAATTTGTGGAAAATAATTGTGTGCGTAATTTGGTTTATCACTCGATAGGGATCTAACTCGTTTAAAAAGATCTTTGAAAAGTTTAATGAACGCTTGTATATTTTTCGGCCTAGGGCTTAAGACCACGACACTTAAAGGCCTTAAATGAAAATGTTTCTGAGCTCGATGTGAATTAAAATCATTTTCAAATACCAATGAGGTATTTTTTTATATTTTATAAATTTAACTGGCTATAGTTGGGATAATTTTTCTACGGGTGTTGAAGAAAAAACTTCCCGCAGGCAACCCCGGGAAATACCAAGTAGTATAACTTATATTCTGTAATTCCCCCTACATGTTGTGATAATGTGATAATTTTCATTGCTAGTATATGCAAGAATAAAAACAATGTTCTGCTGCCTTCTTTGCTTGAAACAGCACGACAAAATGTCTCGTGAAATTCAAAAGAATAAAAATACTTAGCGTATAGTATTTCTCGTTTGTTGTTGCTGTTCATTTCGCAAACGCTTTAGTTTTAAGTGCAACATTGAAAGAACCTTGAGACGCCAACACAATGAACAAGCCTCAAAGCGATTTTATAGTAAAGAAATTTAGCAACAAAGAAAGCCAAGTTCCAGTATTATTATTTAATTTATTTTTTTGGGCATCAGGTCCAGTAAAACTAGAAACAATTAGTCATAGGACTTCGATTGTTCGTTGCGTACGTCGAACAGTTCCGCATGTATTTATTAAGTTTAAGTACGTTTTTATTGATAGGCAAATCGATCGCAGCCGGCTTCACAGCGGGCATGTTTATGAGTTTTACGAGGCAGACAGAGCCACGATATTAAATTCGTTACACGCTCCATTTTCAACGCTGGGTATTCGAACTTCCTCCTACAAAGTGTGACAGACCTCAGTTTGCCTTGCACATTGTAGTTACTTTTTTTTGGCATGTATTTTAATGGCTTTAGATGAGTATTATTTTTATTTTTATTGTTTTGTTTAATTTTTTTTCATTTAATGACAGCAGCCAATAAAAAGGTCAACGTGCAAAGAACTCTGTCACAGAAACCATAAATAAAAGTACTTTAGTTTGAGCTAGAGACAATGAATGTAATTAGTTTATCTATACAGAACTGTTTTGAATATTTGTAGTGCCCGTATACAAACATAAGTTATATAGAAAAAGTACTTTGAGGATATTAAGGGATTGTTATACTATATATATTGATATGTTATGGCCATTCGAATGCAGCTATTTGTGTAAATTGTTGTTGATAACTAGATGTATTCTATAAATACTGTACAGATTGTACATTTGTTTATAAGAAAAAGAACAGTCACAGGTAGAAGAGTTGTAAAAGTGAAAATGGGAATTTGGTTTTATCTTTGCCAATGCTGTTGAGAAGTTAAACGTTAGTTTAAACCAATTGAGTATTAATTCTGAAAACTAGTTAAGGATCTTTGTTGGACATCAAAGGGTGTTCTTAATTTCAAAAACAGTGTGATGGGTATCTAGATAGTCAATCAACCTCCAATAGAAATTTTTCTTGATTGTTTTAGTTTGAAAAAAACACTAACACTACATTAGCAACATACTACACATATACACATGGCGCCTAGTCAAGTTTGGGGGCCAGCACGTTGCCACTTTATCAGCAACACGCTCTTCAGATTCCAACTAAACAGAGCGAAAAAGACTGAACGCTGCTGCAGCTGCTGTCGGCATCGACGTCGGCGTCGACAGCGCTGATCGAGCGGAGTTGAGTTAAGCTGAGTCGAGCTGAAACTGAACACTGAGCGTGGTGGTGCTGTGTGGTGCTGAGTTGGTTTGGTTTGTTCGCTGATCGCCGTTTCTGTGTTGTCTGCTTTCAGTTTCATTTGAGACGTCGTCGCGGCCGCAAGTGTTGAAAACAGCTCGAAAATATCAACAACAACAAAAACAACAACAACAACACGCAACGTGTGTGTCTCAACTAAATAGCATAAAACAACAAGACACGAAAAATATCAACAAAATAAAAACGGGTTAATCAATATACGAGTACAACAAACGCAACATCACGTTGAATTTTGAGTTTTTTCTGTGATCTTTGTTTTTCGTCTGCCTGCACTCAAGACTGCATAAAGTGCAAGTGGTTGATTTTTATTATTATTATTTTTGCTTTGCATAAGCGAGGTAATTCATGAACAATGCAAAGAAGTGCGCAAAATGCATAAATAAAGTGCAATCGTTTTACATATTGAACAAATTCAATAATATACACAGCTCGCCTGCTAAACAAGTTCGTTGCCTAAGTCATTTGTTTGCCAGACGCCCGCCAGTTCCAACTATCCATACTTTCAAAAAATTTAATTATTTATAATACTCGCAATTTATTGCTAATATATGCAATTTTGACCGTCCAGCTCGCCACGTCAACAAGAAGTCGCATAAAAGGCAAGTGAGGTACAAAAAAAAAAAATCAAGAAACAAAGCAAATAATCAAAACAGAGACTTTTCAAGAATTTTGTGCTCGAAATGCCAAATGTCACAAAATATAAATAAGTAAACGTACATAAATCACAAACGATCTAACACAGATATTAAACAACATTAAGTTAACAAAACAAAGCATTTACAAAAATAACTGCGATTTCAATGTCAAGAAAAATCAACAATAAAACAGCAGCTGCTTGGCTGTGCGCGTGGGTTCCTCTAAAGGGTTCGAACGTCGTCTAAGCTACAACTGACACAAATTGAGTGAATTTTTAATATGGCAATTGCAATTTTTGTTGTTTGCATTTCTAAAATAAACACAGCTTGCGAGCAACTAACAAGCGGTAACTAGGCGTGTAAAGCTATCACAAATTGGTATACCCTTATCTGGCTGCTTCTAATGAGAGTCTATATGTGCCTCGAAGTTGTGATAGGCTAATTTTAAGATTTGGTTAAAATTGAATTATGAGCCGTGTACAATCTTTAAAAATATATTACCAGTGACCAGTTTTTTTTTTTGCCTAACTTGAATGTAAACAAGCATTATTGCCCCTAGGGTTAGGGTATATAAAAGACAAATAAAAAGTGTGCAAAAACGCAATTTGAATTTATAATTTTTGCAATTATTTTCATTAATTTGTCGAGCAGTAAAAAAGCCAGGCAAGTGATATAAAAATCATAGCGCATATCTCGCAAATCTTTACGCGCTATGTGAATTACATTGCGTCTCCTCTGGCCCCACCGCACCACCCGCAATCGCCCACCAAGCCACAGGGAAATCGAATAATTGCGCGTTTCTAATTTGTTTATAGAATTTAGAAAAAAAAAAAATATCAGCTGCCGCTGCTGATTTATGAACTGACGCAGCCAGTTTTTTTTTTTTAATTTGCTGTTCGCTGTTGTCTTTCTTTAATTAAAAAATAAATTGCCTATAAATAATAATAAACAAATTACCGCCTGAGCTCACACTTCAGTATCAAATCGGATCTGTTCAGTTCAGTTACGTTCACTCGCAGAATTAAAAGTCTCACGTCAGCTGCAATCGAAAAGTGAAATATTGGGTTCTCTCTGATTGATGTCAGAGTTAAGATCTTGATGATGTTGCCCATGTTGTTGATTAAAATAAGCACGTCTCATTTGAGCGATGGAATGAATTGAAGGCTTTGCGGTCTCTTAGTGATGGCACGTAAATACTTTTTCGGCGACTTAGATCCAACCGATAGTTTTGATAAATATATATTTAGTTCTGGTAATCGTATTTTGAACAATATATGTTTAACGTTATATTGACGGACAACGAAATTATTATGTCTTATCAATAGAACTTTTTTAAAAATATTTTAAATTTATATTTCAGACTAAATATATATCATATCACACAAGGATCGCTTAGCTATTCGAGGAATATTCCAAAACATTAAAAAAAATAAAACAAGAAAATTGTGGCAATAATATTATATGAAACTAAAGATATCTAACTAGCAGGCTATTTATAATAACGTAATAATAGAAAAAATATGTATTGAAATCTGTTCATACAGTACGATAAAGTATAATTCTCAAGGCGGGCCTTAAGATCCACACCGCATGTTATTCAGTAAATAGGATATCAGTCGGAAATTCTCTCTCAGCCTTGTATAAAAGCGTCCTTTAAAAAGTTGATAAGTTGTATATAAGCTGATAGTTGTTATAATATTTTTTGTACGCGTAGTTTTGATTATAAGTGCCAACATGAGCTGCGTGACAGGCGATTAGCAATGTTAGCAACTGATTTCACGCTTAAGAGAACAGAAGGACTGAACCCAAAACGACCTTTACATTGTATATACTTAGATAAAGATGTATACATATACACAAAAGTACTGACCTAACAAAGAAAATATATATTTATATATATATATATATGTCAATTAAAAGTGGAACTGCATTTAATCATGGCTATATATATCCCATAAATATAAAAAATATTACCAGGCGATGGTCGGGTCATAAAAATAATGTTTTAAATGCAAATTATTTGTGTAATGCCAAATTTAGAAATTTACAAATATAGCTATGGAATTTATTTATATTTTTTTGAAGTGATTTTTTTATTTTTTTTAATTCAACAATTTTTCAATTTAAATGAAACAAACATTTTGTCTTTACGTGGGTTCAGATTCTCGACTCAGTGCTCTGTTGACAAAACAAACAAATAAAAAGCTGAACTTTGATTAAAGCACAAAATTTCATACATAAAAATTGAAAATTACTGCTGAATTTGAACCAGCGACTTTCCGACGCTCAGACCCCTGAGCCAAGCAAGCTCATGAAGTCACGTAAACAAAGCTCACCTAGCCATAAAATTTGTTTCTGATAACTTTAATAAGAACGTTGACCCCCATTTTCCCCACTTGGTGGGAAAATTTTCTAAAATCCCGTCTTAGACCCAAGAGAAAGATTCTTTAAAAATTACAGCTTCCCATTAAATCAATGCTTTAAAATACCTATAAACGTTTTAGCATCTCCTGATATTTCTTAACTTTGTGGAAAGATTTCAGTGCCGCATTTTACTACAATCCGAAACGTGCTTTCATGGCTTAAAAAGCTTCAATAAGAGACTTTTGAAATTGATTTATGAATGAAAGCAGCGCATATTCGATAAAGTCGATATGCGTTTTATTGACAATCGAACGTGTCATTTGTTGCATGTTCGCATTTATTGTCAATTGAAAGCGGAACTGCATTTAATCTAGGCTTCGTTTAAAGGAATGTATGGGAGAGTTTGTGTCATGGCAACAACAACGCCCAAATTCTGCCTCTAGCGACCTCTCTTCTATCAACGAACCGGCTTCACAAAATGCGCATTGACCTTGCAACGCCTGAAAAATTTACAAATCAATTTTCGAATTAAGAAATAAAAACGCGTCGAGCGCAGCTGCCAAAAAAAAATAAGAAAACACTCAAAAAACGAACACAGAATATTTTAACTTAACTTTGTTTATTTACGGATATACAAAAAAAAAAAACGCGCAACGTTTCAGTTTTTAGGAGTTTTAATATAACGTGGATTTCTTTATAATATACACATCTATTTTTTTTTTTTGTCTTTTTTTGCTTATAACTAATGACAACAGTTAGGATGAGTTGAACACGTTGTTGCACAAATCACGAGTCACACGAGAAACACAGAAAAGAGCCAAGAAATCAATCATTCAAATTGATTTGTTGCTAATTTATTATTCAAACAAGACGCTCTTCAACTCGAAACCAATAAACGCAAAATGCATTCATCAGCAAAAAAAAAAAAGTTTAAGTAAATAAAAAGCAATACATTATGTGGCATATATATATTTATATAAATGTATGTCTGACTGTGTTGTTAGCATGACGCGCAATCCAAGTGCTAATTGCATTTAGTTAATTAAATGTTAAAAGTTGATCAAATTGAGCGCAACAGCATTGGACATTGCGAAGACATATTCACAACATTTCGGGACTGCACGAGTGGAAAATACCCTTTAACGAGATATAAAGCAGGGAAAATTATATAAAATTTACCTATTAAAATTTCATTTTCATATTAGGATACATCAATTGAAATTTCTCTTGAAAGTTTGGATGTGAAGCACTATCATTGATTTCATTGAATAGTTGTAGTACTTGGTATTACATTTCTGGGTTCTTTCAGCCTGTTAAATACATTTCGACTGCTTTATTCTACCCTTCCTTTAGCCACTTTTAATGGATACAAGCGCATTAACACGCCAGCTTTAATCGAGCATAGGCATCAGCTTTACTTAGTTATTATTGTTTTTGTTTTTTAGTGATAGCTTTATGGGGCCTAAAAACATGTCTTCATAAAGTAGTTGTCAAATGTTGTTGCTGCATTGTGCGTCTCACGCTTTAATCATTTGCTAATGTCGACGGCTCAAGCGCCGCCTGCTCTTCGTTTTCCCCAGCTGCAGCAGGTTTCGATTAAAAAAACTTCAGAAAACAAAATAAAACAAAAACCTTGACCATATCGTGGATTTGTTTGTTCGTTTTTTTTCTTTTCTCACAGTCCATTTATACATTTTTCTAATGCGCTACTCAATTTGTTGACGGGGTTTTTGGTTTCTTTAGCTGCTGTTTGGTTTTTTTTCTTTTTTTTGCAAAGAGAAACATTTCTCCAGCTTGAAAATTGCGTTTACACAGCATTTAATTTGTATTTTTTGTTGTCGTAGCATTGTTAATGTATTTAGGCTCGTTCGCTTTTTATGTTTTACATTGACTCATGTTCATGAACATGACTTTTGGAAAATATTTCGCTTGCCGTTTATCATGTTTCAAACTGAAAAGTGCGTGGTAAGCGGATTTTTATAAATTTGCCCCCACATAACAAGCTTTTAATATCAGCAGCAAAGCCAAATAATAAAATGATAGACTGTTAAATACCACACATTAGTTGGCGAGTGGATTGTGGGGAGAAAAGAATTTTGAGCTCATATTCCCTCTACCTCCTCTTCTCTCACTTTATCACACTCTCTCTCTCCCTCTCTCTCTCACTCTCTCTCTCACTCTCTCCCTTTCTCTCTCTCTCACTTTTACTCTCTCTCTCTCACTTTCTCTCCCTCTCCCGCTCTCTCTTTAATTAGAACCAGCGAAAAATAACTAAAATACCTTCCCGAAGAAGTTAACTGCAAGTCGAATCTGTTTTTTGTTTTTTTTGACTATTATCGATAATTGAATTGAAAATGATTTTAATAATAGGATAATTGTAAGCGCATTTCACTTTTTCGCATTCCGAAAATGTCGAAACTATGAAAACAACGGTAATTTAACACAATTATTATTAATAATATATAATAATGGCGCATAATTGCGTCAATCTAAAGAGCGTCAATCAATGGAGACCCGCTTTTGGTAGCTTTCAAAAATGCTTGATTTATGACAATTGTTGTTGTTAATTGTTGTTTGCAGATTTTTGGATGCTGATTGAGCAGAGCGAGGTGCTAAACAGAAGACTAAACTAAATATTCCCAACACATTCCGCTTCAATGATACTGCGAACGAGTAGTCTGTGCCTGCTGGGACTGCTGCTGCTAATGCTGCTGCAGGCCCAAGTGGAGGGCAAGGATGAGGACTACGGCGGAGATGGCGGGGACAGTGCAAGTGGCGGCGGCAGTGATGATATTTACGAGCCAGCGCAGCAGGATAGCGAAGTCGAGGCGGAAATGCAGCAGCACCGAAACAGCATAGAGGCCGATGAGAGTTCTCTGTCTGCCCAATCGGTCAACGCGATGCTGTCCTTGGGGCAGCAATCCACCACAGACAAAGTGCCGGTGGCTGGCACAGAGACGCCAGTGCCCACAGCTGCTGCGGCAGCATCTACGGAGTACGATGAGAATACAGCGGCTGAGGTCATAGAGGATGCGCCCACACAGAAGCAAGAGACGAAAGTCGAGAAACCTGCCAAGCATTCACAGGAATATTACTACGATGAGATGCAGGATGAGGAGCAGCGGCACGACGAACTGCCTGAGCAGGAAGAGAAATCCACAGCCACAACCACCACAGTGCCCGATTATGTGCGCAAGGCCAAGGCGGAAAGATATCCGCAGCCCGAAAGCGACTATGCTGAAGAGGATATGATGGTGGAGCAGCAAACGCAGCCGGTTAGCGCGCCCAAGGAGCAGGAAGAGCAGGAGACCAACTATCATGACGAGCCTGCACAGCCCCAGGCGCACATACAGCAGCTGCCCATGCGCCACAAAGCCAAGCCCTTCAAGCCCAGCTCCGATGAATACTACTATGACGAGCAGTCGGACAGTGTCGAGCATCGCATCACAACCATAATACCGAGCACGACAACAACAACTGCAACGGACGCACCTCTGCCAGTGTTGCAGGCGCGTTTCGGTGGTTTCGCCGGTTTTGGTGGTTGGCCCGCTCCAACGCCCAGCGCCGTGCCAAGTGCCAGTACTCCTCCAGTCGTTACCACAAGTTCAACCTCAACCACAACCTCAACCACAACAACAACGACAACGACAACACCTGCGCCACGTAAGCAATCGAAGCATATACACCTGGCCAAGCCGGAACTGTTGCCCGCCGATCAGCTGCGCAACTACATCAAGGATGTGTACATTCGCATGCCATTGGCGGTTATTGTGGATCCGTCGGCAGCATCGCTGGACCAGGCCAAGCGGCTGTACATTGATGCGCTACAGGACAAGAACATTAATATTAAAATTGTTCTTGTCACGCTGAATGCGTCTGGTAAGTAGCTTAAAAACTATCGATAGTTTTGGGTATCGATAGTCACTTTAACGGTATTGAAATAAGCTAATTAAAGCTTACTGAGAGTAAATATCGATAAATACGCTAAGTATAAAAAGAAGGGTTAATAAAACGTTTGCTATAGATTTAACTGTCGATAGTTGTAAAAAAAGTGTTCAATTGATTGAAAGGTATCGATAGTTTCTGGTATCGATAGTTACATTAACAATATTGAAATAGGCAAATTAAATCTTATTCGGAAGTAAATAGCGAGAAATACGCTAAGTATAAAGAAAAGGGTTAATAAAACTTTTGCTATAGCTGTAACTTTCGACAATTGTAATAATGGTATATTTACGATGGAAGTTATTTAAATTGTACTTTCTTTGGGTAAAGACAGGATAGACTAACGGCATTGTGGAAGTAAATGCTTTTTAGAAAAATGTGTGGCGTATAAATACTATTGAAAATAGGATTAAAAACGAGGCTACCAAGGAATATTTGGATGTTAATGCATAGAATTTCTCCAAGAGCTTTATCTATATCCCCAGTAATAATTTGTAATCAAAAATATACTTTTCAGGTGTACCTTCCGCATTCAGTTTCAACAATACGCGTGAGTTCATTGCCGGCTTGAACAGCACGAAAGAACACGAGGGCGGCAATGCGTTTGTGGGCGTGTTACATGCCGCAGAACTTGTGCCCTACGACAGCGCCATATTTATCTCAACGGCTGCCATACCGCCGCACACGGAAATGGTCCAGGATGCGGCCATAACGCTACTTAAGAAGCGAATACGCGTGAGTAAATAACTAGAGCATAAAGGGTTTACAAAAGTGAGTTAAATAAAACTCACTGAAAGCTCTCAATTCAATTCACTTTACACGAAAGCTGGCAAGTGTGACCAATTGTGATTTGCATCATTTTCTCTTTGCAGTTGTTTATGCTGTGGTACGGTGAGCGCTCCGCCACCGAGAACGAAACCGAAGAGGCTGTGGGCGGCATACTGGGCGAGGTGGCCATACGCTCTGGCGGCGAAATCATTCACATTGTGAGCACAGAGCATGGACAGCACATAGCGGGTAACACGGTAAGAGCACAACAAGATAGTATTCGTAATTAGTGTAATTAAAAGCCTCGTGGAGCTCCGGCTCCAGCTGCCAGCCTGCTGCTGAGTATTGAAATTGAAAGTGGCGACAACAACAACAGCAGCAGCACCAGCAGCAGAAAACAAGTGTTGCCCAAGCGGCCAACTGAGACGCAAATCGCAGCTTGGATTACCTTTCAGGCAGGTGCTCAAGAGCACGACGCGACTTGTTGTTGTATAGCTGTTTGTTGTTGATGATGTTGCATCTTTGTGCAAAACTAGGTTATG
The DNA here is from genome assembly GCF_035044405.1 of Drosophila montana. Classification (NCBI taxonomy): domain Eukaryota; kingdom Metazoa; phylum Arthropoda; class Insecta; order Diptera; family Drosophilidae; genus Drosophila; species Drosophila montana. The sequence continues at coordinate 114,164 of NW_026996881.1, forward strand.
GAAAGAAAAGTGAAGGGCAAATTTGTTTATAGAAAGGAAACTACACATTCCAAAGCAACTACAACAAAAAATAGTTAAACCACTTCTCAAATCTCTAATTGCAGCTAACGCTCGTTTCGGACGCGTATCGGGGTTCGCAGGAGATGGAGCTGCCGGTGGATACGACGCTGTCCAGTTTGCATGTGCGCATCGATGCCAACATGCGACGTGCCACACTTGCAACGCCCAATGGTGGTTAGTTCAACCGTTAACCCACACATCACAAAGTTGCTATTTCACTCTTTTAGTACTAACCAATTAGTCGGAGTTGAAGAAACAGCAGAAAAGCAGGGTTGTACTTCATACTAGTAGTGTTGTATAAATTCAGCGTGTACGGGTTCAACAATAAGGGATCTTCAATTTAGTGGCACATGCTCGTAATACGTATGGCCGCGCTTAGGCTAGCTTCGATTTAAGTTGTTTTGTAGCTAACTATACTATATATGTTAATTTAACTCATTCACGTTCTCTTTCTATCTCTAACTACAGCCAGTGTTGTAAAATGTCTCAAGAGTCAACTGTACTTATTTATATGTGCTTAGCTTTAAGTTCTACATTAACAAACCGCCTGACGTTTCATTTTTATGTATATAGCCAAAAACTAAACCCCAAATATAACTCCTCCACGCTTTCTTCTAACCAAAACGCTAGCCTAATGCTAAATACTTAACCTTAACTTGTAGTACAAAAATTTGTCTTTAAATATACCTACAGATGCAGATATATGTTTATGTTTTACACATTAAAATAATAAATGTTTAGCTTTAGGGGCATACAATAAAATCAAATACAAATACTGCGTTCAGAAGACACACAAATAGTTACGCAAATAACTAAAAAAAAAATTTTCGGCGTACTTTACACTTTAGCTTCCAAACAAATCCCAGCACAACTTTAACTATATCTTGCACTTGTTGTTCTTTGTTTATGTTTTGTCCTAAGCGTAAGTATACCAAATATCCGTACCCTTTATGTATATTGCACTTTTTTTCACCTGGTTAACTCAACTTTCAGTTATACCGCACAAATTGTAAATGTTTTCTAACAACAAGTTATATTTATACTTATAAGTAATTGCTAACAGACTGGTCTCGAATACAATAGCCCGACTGTGGCATTAATCACACAGCAACGTCTATGTCCACGTAGTAGGGAGCAAAGTTCACACTCTCCCGACATAGATTACACAATTGCAGGCCAGACAAAAAGCAATTATGACTCAAAAATTGTCGAACGGTCTATCTCAGCACAGATTCCATTGTGAATGACGGCTTATCGCAATATATTTTTCACATTTATTTAAAAAAGAAATCACCAGAATAAACGAAAAGCTCTCTTTAGCATATTAAAGCTCACAAGCCACTTACTTCAACTAAAGGAATTTTATCAAGCAAACGTGGTTATAAAATACTATATTCGAAAATCGATATATATCGATTTGAAGGAAACTAGATTAGTAATCGATAATTTTAAAAAATAATGAGATAGCCAGAGATAGACAGAAAAATTAAAAAATTATATGAAACGCATTTATAAGCTATTTCCTTAACTTGAGCTCAGTTTTATTCAATTTTACCTCAATGCAGATTTCGAAACACAAAAAAGAATAGCCTAAATATTATATTTAAAGAAAGAGCCGTCATCCATATTCAACGACTTTTTAAAGGTTAAAAAACGTATACAAAATGTTGGGAAGAACATATATATACATCAATTTAAATGAATAATATACTCGGACCGTGTCATTGTGAGCTTTTTTCGTAAATGTGATATATAACTTGGGCAACTGGTAAAAGCATCATCAAATCGAGCTGCTCCTCCTATACTCTTTAACATTGCTTTTATTATTGTTGTCCATGAAGCCAATATGCCTCACACTTTATCAAATATTTGCACTGTTTACTTATTATAAATACGCAGTTATCAAAGAGCTTGCGGAAGTTGTTGCGTTCTCTGTGTGAGAGAGAGATAGAGAGAGAGAAGCCGATAAAAGCCCGCACTCCCACTCACATAACACACACACGCACACACACACACACACAACACTGCTACCGCTTTTTTTGTACAAATCAATTGAAGTTGCGTGTGTTTTGCCAGGCGCAACATTACAAATGTTATAGCCCGCACTTTGTATAAATGTGAACAAATTTACGATTTCGAAAAACAAAACTATTTAACACCGAAAATTGGCAAATTTTTGTTTAAATTGTTGTCAAAATGTGGCAATAGTATTAATTATATATACAAATACATACACATTAGTTGGTCGGCCAGCATGCATTTGGCCACTGCCATGGCCAAGTTCAAAAGTGGCCTGACCAAAATCGAATGAGACTGTTGTTGATGATGTACACGAATAGAAATTTATATTATGCCGCTGGTCATGTCAAATGGCAAGTGGGCTTCGTGGCAACATTAAACTCTGCTTGACCACCACTTTAGCGTTGTACAGTTTTTTAACAAATTTGTTTAATTTCACAATGAGCAACAATCGTTTTTGTGTTAAATGTTTTGAGAAGTGTTTTCCTTTCACAATACTACAACAATAACAGCAACAGTAACACCAACAACAGAGCAGCTGCTGCATAACATACACAAAACAAGCGCAGAGTTGCCAACGCGCAAACTGTTGGTTATATGTTTATGGTTTAATAATTGAAGCTAATGATAATAGCTTGCACTAATTTCTGCAGATCATAGTGCAACTATGTGCAACCGTTATTGGAGTTTCGCACTTGGTTTATTGTTGATCAATCATTTTATTACGTACACAACGTGCTGCTAGCAGTCTGGCAACGCTAAACGCAAACAGCTGTGTACGCTGGCATAGTGAATGGCAAAATACACCTGTTAACTTGTTTATGTGTGTATTTTATATCATTTTCGCATAGACATCAATTTAAAGAAATTGGTCAAATTCAAGTCAACCAACGACACCCGAAATGTCAGCACCGACGAACTGGACGCCTACATACCGCTCAACAAGCTGCGTAAAGCGGCAATCCTCAAGCTGCAACTGACGCCGGAATCGCCCAACGCCACATTCAATGTATTTATACGCGCCGAACGCAAAGCTGATGTTTTTCTGGGTGAGTGTTAAATATTTATGTACTTTTGTTGTTTGTCTCAGCAAAACGAATCAATTAAAAGTTGTGAAAAGGAACTTGGCGATCGCGCTTGACGCATACAACTGAACAGAAAATAATTATAATTAAGATGCGTTGTTTGTGGCACACGAAAACAAGACAAGCTAACCGGTGCTCTATGCTGGCGATAACGAGGCCTGCCTTTCTGATAACCGTGTCAACCTTGAGCGTCATCGCAGCGAAATGATTGTTGACGCCATCCATCCCAGAGCACACACAAAAGAACTGTTGGCATTAGCGACAACAACAAGCACGTGTTCGTTATGAAGCTAACAATTCCTGTTTTCGTTGTCAATTGTAGGAGATATCATAAAAAGGATCGATAGCTACTACTCGCATGGACGGACTGAACGCCCGTTGGCTTCGCTGGCTCGCCTCGCCAAGCTCAAGTTTCCCGAGTCGCAGGAAAAGTTGGAGAGCGAATCGGAGTCGCCCAAAAGCGAAGTGGAAACCTTCTCGGAAACAGAACTGGTGCAGCCAACGACGAGCCTCAATCAAACCCAATTTGCCGCCGCCACGGGTGAGCCGCAGCGAGCCAGTCTGAATGCTATGCTGCTGCAGCGCTGCGGCACCAAAATAGAACTCAGCACACAATCGAGGCTCTTGGTCAATGCCGGTCAAGTCTCCACGCTGCTCTTCGAGGTGACAAATATGCGGGCAGAGCGCGTCTATCAGACCGTCCAGGTGACGGACGAGCGCCGCTATCTCGTGCAGCTCAGCCCAACGGGGTGAGTCCGCAAGCAAATTGCTGCTGCCCAAATTTGTATTCAAACTCTTCACTGTTTGCAGCTTCTATTTGCGTGCACGGGAAACAAGCACCGTGCGTCTGACCGTGCTGGTGCCGGCTGGCACAGCGTCGGGCACCACCGATAGAATCACTTTTACCAGCTATGGAAGCGAGACGGCTACTTTGGCGGTTAGCCTTAAAGTCGTGTCCAGCATTGATGCACAGGTTCGTATTGCAAACTTATAATCTCCTTCCCAATACACTGATAACATGCTGATCCGTTTAGGATACGTCGGGACCAAATCTTTCCTGGGAGTTTGGTAATCGCTGCGATTATGTGGCCAGCGATGAACAGAGCTGTGGCGATCGTTTCTGGACACTGGACGTCACCGCACAGGACTGGCAGTCGGGCATGCTGCGTCTGCAGACGACGCCAGCGGAGGGTCTATTCTATCGCAACTACTACACAGCGGGCACAACGGAGCCACTGAAAGCCACCTACATGGCATCATGCTGCGAGCCGAAGGTGGCCATAACGGCCTACGATGCCGCAGGCAATCAGCGCAGCGTTAACATTGACGTTCGGGACGTGGTGTTGACCGAGGCAGCTATAGCTGCCATTTGTCTGGGCGCCATTCTGCTGCTGCTGCTGATTGTGCTCCTGATTTGGAGTATTGTCTGGTGCTGCAAGCGGCGCAAGGTGTCGCTGGAGCTGCCCACCTATCGCTCGCACTCGACGCGCAGCATGGAATAGATTAGGAATTGTTTTTGCCAAAAATACAACTATAAAGACGAACTTTAAGAATTGCCCAATAAAAATACCAGAAAACTGTTAACGCTTATCAGCCAAAAGAAAAAGCAACAAGTGACAATTTACAACTGAACTGCGGCCCACTCGCTACTCTATTTCTCTTTCTCTGTCTCTGTCGCTCCCTCTAATTCAATCTCTGCTCTCTCGTGGCTGACACACTTACCGCGATTGAGAATGCCAGCGATGAGGGCGGACGTGGGCTGCGGTGGCGGTGCATGCACCACAGGCGGGGCGGCTGGTAGCAGGACCGGCTTGTTAGGAAAGTCATCAAAGGTGAGTCCCGTCACGGAGGCGCTGAGTAGCGGATTTTTAACAACTCGATTTGCATTGTTGTTAACGCGCGACACGTCACCTTTGGAGCGTTCGGACATGTTAACAATCGCGTTTCAGCACAGCGTAGCGTTCAGACCAGCCGTGTAGCGATGTGCAATGCGAATTGCTGCACAGCAAAGATGCTTTTTGGTCGCACAGATGGCAGAATATTTAAGAAAACAAGGCAGTCAAAAATTTACTTGCAACGCGCACAGTATCAATGCCAGGGCTGCTTTAATTCAGTCAGATCGTTAAGTAAGTGTAGCCATGGATGCCCACTTTCGTCAAGTTCGGCGCAACGCTTACATGGGAATGACAAGCTTGCAATGGCGCTTTTTTCAAATTGCGTTATTTATTGCTAACTTGAGCTCGGCAAAAATCAAGTTTTGTAAAATAAAATAACAAACATTATTTACCCAAACCGAAATGATAGAATGGCATGACAACAAATTATATTTTCTTTTAATAATAGTGTTTAACAATGTTTATGTATATGTGTATTGTCACTTCTGTTATGCTACTGTTAAAGCAAACTGTTGACTGTTGTCGATGTGTCGCACTACAGAACACAGCGGAAAGTTTTTAGTTATAAAAATAGTTCTAACGCTGTGAGTGTGTGGTAAGCTATCGTAAACATGCTGCAATTATTTTAAGGTATAATTGTCAGTAGAAAAAGCATGTTAATATATATGTATGTACATACATATATTTGTAAAACTAGCCGGTATAGTAAATTAAAGAATTTAAACTATTTTAGGCGAAAACATATCTAAATGCACCTTAGAAATAAATAATACGATTACGGCTGCACCTGTTGCATTTGTAAACAAAAATGTATATTAAAAGCTCGCCTGCTGCACACAGTTTTTAATGTTAATCCACATAGTATATACATATGTATTTAATACGTCTCCACTAACAGAATAATAATTGTGGACATCTGCACACATGTATGTATATATATAAGGGAAAATACTAATTAATGTGATAAGAGAACAAATCTCACGAATTGGCCATAAATTAGCCACTTATATTGTCATAAAAAGTCCAATGATATTAATTTAATAACATTGTGAAATCCCAACATTTCGATCAAGCATAAGCAACGAGAGATTGGCTTGTGGTATTTAAATTGTTTTTTTGTTTGTTTATTTTATAAAATAGATCCTCGATTAACTTTTTTATGATATTTTATTTTAGAACTACGACCAAAAGGCAGAGTGTATAAAAACTTGGAGTTGTTCAAGAAAGGGTTTTATACCCTCTGCAAAGGGCATCAAGATAAATATTGAAGTGCAGACCATCGAACCTTATCGGAAAGTTTCTCTGTCCCTTTCGCTCTGTACGTTTTCTTGCCTTGTCCCACTGCTGATAGCACGACCCAGATGTGTTACCGGCACCAACGTTTTCATATTTAACTAACAACACGTCCCGCCATCAACTCATTCACAGGGCATTATCGAAACGTAGAACATGTCGTCGGGCAAACTCATCCGCTGGGGCATCGCGTCCGCTGGCAAAATTAGCGAGGACTTCGTTATTGCATTGAGCACGCTGCCGGCCACCGATCACAAGGTGGTCGCTGTGGCAGCACGCGCCCAAGATCGGGCCGCAGAGTTTGCCAAGAAGCACGAGATACCCAATGCCTATGGCAGCTACGAGGAGCTGGCGAAGAGCAAAGATGTGGGTAAGTGTCCTGCCTGCCTGACATTTGCCAAGTGGGCCCTATTCTTCACCGACTCCTCCTCATACAGATGTGGTCTATATCGGCGTGCTAAATCCGCAGCACTATGAGGTTTCCTTGCTGATGCTGAACCATGGCAAGCATGTGCTCTGCGAGAAGCCGCTGGCAATGAACAAGAAACAGGTGGAGGGCATACTGGCTGCCGCCAAGGCAAATAAACGTTTCTTCATGGAGGCCGTCTGGTCACGCTTCTTTCCCTCCTATGAACATGTGCGCCAGCTCATCCAGACTGGCGCCCTAGGCGAGATCAAAGAAGTGGAGGTCAACTTTGGTTTTCCCCTGTCCAATGTCGATCGGCTGCAGTAAGTCTTAGCTGGGCGATTCGCAGCTAGCCACAAAATCTAATCTGTTTCTTGCAGAAAACGGGAGTTGGGCGGCGGAGTCGTCTACGATCTGGGCATTTATACTATCCAAGTATCGCAGTGGGCATTCCAGGAGCCACCGCTGAAAATCGAATCAACCGGCCAGACCAATGCCGAGGGCGTGGATGATGATGTCAGCGCCACGCTCACCTACAGCGGCGGACGTACTGCACGCATGCGAGTCTCTGGCAAGGAGCAATTGGATAATAAGGCCGTCATCAAGGGCACCAAAGGACAAGTAACGGTATGTCAATAACGTCCAATATGATTCAGCACATTCGCAGGCAAAATATTGTTGATAAACGTTCACGTTGCCGGCATGTGCTCAAAGTCGAGTGTTTTCGTGACGACACAAAATCTATTTCAAGAACCCGAACTTATCAGCAGAGCTTTACCAGGGCTGCCAACCCAAAAGAATTGGTCGGGGGTTCGAGTCCGTCAAGCTGTCTTATATATTTTCAAAATTAATTACATATTTCGTTTTTAATTTATAATTTCCTATTCTAGAGATGATATTCCAAGCAATACACGATCCGAGCTGAATTTCATTTCTATCCAAAATTCCTCAAAATCTATTCATTTTTCCATGCAACTCTCTATTGGAATTTGGTTCAGCTATGTTGTAGGCGACCGGGCAACCGAACCAGGTTTGCTTCCAGTGAAAATAAATGTTCATTCCGGACTCGAACCGGCTTGCTCCACAGCAAACCTATTCGATTCTCCTTACCTTAATCTGCATATCATAAGTTCCATTCGATTTAAGTCTCAAATATTTTCGCATTTCAGTTGATTGACTTTTGGTCGCCTAACAAACTGATTGACATCGATGGCAAGGAGAAGGAGTGGCTGCCGCCCAAGGGCAAGTACGCGACCAACTATGGCAACTCGGAGGGCATGCGCTACGAGGCGGAGGCAGTGCGTCAATCCATACTCGCTGGCGAGGTGGAGAACAAGAATGTCACATATGCGGACAGCTTGCTGTTTGCCCAGATCGAGGACACGATTAGGAAACAGATCGGTGTGCTAAATAAATATGATGAGGAATAGAGCGAATTTGCAAACATATAATATACAAATGTATTAATAACTGGAAAAAACGATTTTAACTTTTTATGTACGCAATTATAATCTATACTCTATCTAAATTTATTTAAAAGCCTTATCTAATCTTCATGGGAAGTTTGCAGTTTGTACAATCAGCATTTGGGTTGCACAATCGCAAATTTTAGCTACAAGTTGGTTTTTGCCGGGAAATCGTGATTTTGTTCAGGTCAAGCTATAGTAAATCAATTGTCAGTTTAATCACAGTTTATGTATTCGCAATCTATATTCTTTGTTACATAGATTTATACATATATACTACCATGACCCTCGTCTAATATTACGCTTCTTCCATTATCGTGGAAATCAAAGCCAGATCATTGTTGTTCAGTTCCCTAAATGACCAAGTTCTTAGATAAAAATGTTTGGTTTGTAGCTATTGTAATTATTATATTGTAACTATTTCTATAGTACTAGCGGGTATAACCCGGCCTTGCCCGTGGCACGTATGTTATAAAATCAATGTTTTCAAAAAGCTTTGAAAATGATTTTGAAACTGATCGGACGGGAATCAAACAAACTTAAAATTCACAAAAAAAAACTTTGAAATGCATTTTCCACCGAAGGAGTTTAGATTTTGCGAAAAATGTGAAACACGTCTCAAATGATTTTTCTTATAGATCTTTGGAAATAAATTTGAACACAAAACGTCATCCACCAAATCTTTGACCTCCATTTCCACCAAGGAGGAACGTATTTTTCGAAAAGTCTGAAACACCCCTTAAATGAATTTGAACAAAGATCTTTGAAAATAAGTTTAAGGCCGATCGGATGGTAAACAAAAAACTTTCATACAACCGTTTTCCGCCAATTTACCACTATTACGGGTGGAATTTCCCAAATCGCTGAAATACGTATTTATTAAGTTCTTATGTAGAGTTTTGAAAATAAGTTTGAAGCAAAAGGAGGAATGCATTTTCCAAAAAGTGCGAAACACCCCTCAAATAAATTTGAACAAAGACCTTTGAAAATAAATTTGAGGCCGATCGGATGGTAAACAAAAAAGTTACACACAAACGTTTTTCGCGATTTTTCCACACTTGCGGGTAGAATTTCCCGAAACCCCGTCTTAACGTGCACCTACATCACATAAGGTAGCTACAGTGAAAATTTCAGCTTCCTAGCTCTTACGGTTTGGGCTGTGCGTTGATCACCAATCAATCAGTCAGTCAGTCAGTCAGTCAGTCAGTCAGTCAGTCAGTCAGGACAAACAGTTTTATATATAGAGATAACGAGAAGAAATTTTGTTCATATTACAAATAAAATAGTTTTCGTTTGACGGCTCTAAACCACTTAGTTAGTATGAGTTAGGATCATGAAAATTGATACCTGTTCTACAGGTATATACAAGAGTTTGTCTTGGCTGGTTGAACGACTGAACGGTGTCAACTCACCGAAGCTTAGAAATTTACTGAAACTTCCTTTTGGAATAATTTCACCTGCAAATTGGGAAAAACTGTGGTCAGAACTTCATAAGAAAGAAAGCTATATAATTATGTTTTGCAAACTTTACGTCGTGAGCTTCTTTGGCTCCGGTGTCTGAGCGTCGAACTGGGAAGTGGGAGCTCGGCGGTTCAATCCCAATAGCGCTTATCAATTTTTAATTTTTGTATTTACCCATTGAAAACCGGCAAAGATGGGTATATTCAAGTTTAAACAAATGGATGAAACAGGCAGAAAGAGGCGTGTCAATTAAGCCATGTCCTCTGTCTATATGAAAGCTATGTTTTCTCATATATCTTACGCAAAACATGTTTCTCATATTTTGTCGATATAACTTAAAGAGCTAGACACACTTATTTTTGAATTTTTAAATTTTTGATACCTCCCGCTTCACCGCAAAATTGAGAAACCACATTTATAGGGTTTTGGAGGCCTTGACCCAAGTTCATCAAGATGGGGCAATAAACACGGAAGAGATTAATGAAAGCAATTCCCATGGCTTTTGACTATTAGAAAAAGGATTGCGTCTTTATATTGCCGATTTATGTATGTTTTTAGATCTTGAGCTTTGGAGATGACAGTTCCACGCGGAACTCCGAGAATTTTATATTCGGAGAGTGCTGACTCTTACTTGTGTTATTTAAAATTTATACTTGGAAGCAAAGTCGGTTTGGATCTGATTTCGGTAAAGCATTATTTGCTGACTTTACCAACTATAGCACGGCCACAAAAGGACGGCTACAGGACGATTAAAAATCTCCCTTGTTGCCCTTATGTTTGGTTTCCTAACAACCTTTAATGTACGTTTACATAAAGTTATTTTGAGCTGTTTAGATGGGCGACTTTTAATCCCTTCTAAAAAAAGGGGCGGGTCTTCGAACTGATATGTATTTGCAAGACAGGTGACCAGAGTTATAGAAGACGAAAGGGTTTTCTTCACTTTAAAATACAAATATAAAATACTCGAAGTAATGGAAAATTATTTAAATGTTTTTGTCATCAAAGCTGTAAGCAGTTACAAAAAAGAAAATATAAGGATGTGTAAAACTAATGTAATGTAATAATTATTAAAAAACTTACTTTTAGTATTAGCTACTTTCAAGGCATTATATTATCAATACCCTACCCATGCCGAGCATTTAAACAGCTCTGACTAAATATGTTAATAAAGCGAAATTCAATTTTCAGAGGCTTACCTTACTTTACTTTTAGTATACGGACCCAGATGACATTATGCCCAAGGTTTTCGATCAACAAATTAACCTGACGCTGAATAAAATGGAACGCAACTTGGGCTGATAGTCGATACGTATTATAGAAAGCTCTGCCCGTGTTACTTTGTTATCAGTTGGGAGCGTAATGAAATATGCAGTGAATGCAGATGCCAGGGCCTGATAAGAGGCGCACTTGGCGCACCGAGCGCCGGATGCGCTCCGACAGTTGCGCCAACAATTGCGAGTCGACAGCACAGAATTGCACAGATCACAGAATGCAGAGCCAAAATCTGAACTGGGGCATCGCAGCAGCTGGACGCATCACCCAAGACTTTGTCACGGCGCTGGGCACCATCGAGAACTCCCGGCACGTGGTGCAGGCCGTCGCGGATGTGGAGGGCGCTCGTGCCCAGGAATTTGCGCAGCGCAATCAAATAGCCCGACACTATGATGGCTTCGAGGATCTCTCCCTGGACCGGGATGTCGATGTGGTATATGTGGGCACGCTGAATCCCTTCCACTATGCCGTGGTGCGGCTCATGCTGTCGCGGGGCAAGCATGTGCTCTGCGAGACGCCCCTGTGCCTGGGCCTGCCACAGGCTCGGGAGCTCTACGCCTTGGCCGAGCAGCGTGGCCTGTTTCTCATGGAAGGTGAGTGGGTGAGGGCGGGGAAGGATTGCAATTGGTAATGCAATTGGATTGCATTGGATTGCTTGCAGGCATGTGGAGTCGCTTCTTTCCGAGCTACGATCGCCTGCGTGAGCTGCTGCTCAGCAGTTGCATTGGCGAGGTGAAGTTGATCAGGCTGCAGCACGGCTTCCGCTTGGCCAACGTGGAGCGCATCGCCAGCCGCTCGCTGGGCGGCTCGATCACCCTGGACATTGGCATCTACGCCCTGCAGCTGGGCCAGTTTGTCTTTGGCACGGCGCCCGTGAGGATCATCCCCAGCGGCACTCAGCTGAATGCCGAACGCGTCGATGTGCAAACCGAATTGATTCTAGACTACGGAGAAAACCGTCGACTGATGGCACTCATTACGGGTCTGGAGAATCTGGGCAACGATGCGATAATCGTGGGCACGAAGGGCGAGATTAAGGTGAGCTTATCGCATCGCATTGTCAACCTATTGCACCCGAACCCGGAGCTTATCAGCTAATCAGCAATTTTCATTCTTAAGCTCTCCAACTATTGGTGTTGCACTCAGCTGACACAATCCAACAATCCGCCGGAGTCCTGGCCACTGCCCAGCGCCAAGTTTGATTTCCACTATACCAACTCCTGTGGCCTGCGCTACGAAGCGGAGGAGGTCCGCAAATGCATTGAGAAACGCCTCCTGGAGAGCCCCAAGTACACGCATGCTGCCAGCTTGGAGCTGATTGCTTTAACCGATCAGATACGCCGACAAATTGGCGTCAGCTACGACGATGTGCTCGGCAGGGAGGTGTAGAGAGATTAAGTATAGTCTATTGTTTTATATAGTCATAGAACAATTCCTGTTAACCAACAACAAATTATATACAACAATTATATATGTATGTGACTCTCTTTTTTCGTTGATCTTTAACAAGTCTCAAGCTTATATTGAATACAAAATATTTATATTTATTTATTTATTCTTGTTGCCGGGCCAAATTTTTCTTTGTTATTCTGAGCCCGGCTTGTTTCCACTGTAGACAGTGATTCGGTAAATTCCACTCGCATGTGTGGAAAAATCGCGAAAAAACGTTTGTATGAAACTTTTTTGTTTACCATCCGATCTCAATTCCAAAGATCTTTGTTCAAATTCATTTGGGAGGTGCCTCACACTTTTCAAAAAATGTATATCTCCAGGGTGGAAATGGGGGTCAAAGATTTGGTGAGTGACGTTCATTTCCAACGATCTATATGAAATATCATTTGAGACGTCTTTTACATTTTTCGCAAAATCAAAGCTAGGCTTTAAGTTTTTTACGATTTGCTTCAAACTTATTTTCAAAGCTCAACATAAGAACTTAATGAATACGTGTTGCAGCGATTTGGGAAATTTCACCCGCAACAGTGGAAAATTGGCGGAATCGGCTTAAAACTAATTATCAAAGATCTTTGAGAGAATTTATTTTAAACGTACCACGGGCACCACCCTCTATTATCCTATATGGACATAGGTCAAATTTTCCCAGCCCCATAACTCGGTCAAATCTCATCCGATTTCCACGATGTGTGTTCCACATTCATATTTTTTAGCTATTTAACAGATATAAGAATATTAAATGCATAATATATAATTAATATTCCACAGCTAATGACGTCAAGACGTGAAGATAAAAAATTAATGAAAAAAAATATAAGTGTTTATATTTTGTATTCAATATTTATTTAAATAATTGCATTTACTTTTTACTTTTGTTAAGTTCATTTTACGTTGTTTTTTTTTTTTCTTGTTTTATTTATTTATTTTTTTATAGCTGTTATTACGTTGCATATACATAAATATTACTAATTCATGTCTAATATATATTTGTTGTTTTTTGTTGCTGCCGTTATTGGTTCATTAATGCTAATCTGCTAAGGTCAAATCAAGAACTTAAGAACTAAATGAATACTTAACGCAGACAGCATAAGCAACAGGAAAATAATAGGAAATCATCAAAAAAAAAGCAAGGAAAGCGACAATATTAAAATTAATTTACGACATTTTTAAATAAAGTAAATGCAACACAATAAATTAGTTGATAACTAAATCTGATTTAACAAAAAATTATATTTGAAATTAATTAGTAGTTAATCAATTTTTTCATGAATTGTTCAAGGCTCAGCTGGATTAAATTCGTTGAAACAACGCTAGACGTGAAGGGGGGGAAGTAGCAGGTGATTTTCTCAATTGGAATACATAATTGCCAAAGTAAATATATTAGTTGATATATTGTTGAGAAAAATATAAGATCCAAAGCTAATCAACGAAGTGACTAAATTACAATGTGTACTTAAGACTAATTAGAATTACAACAATTAAAACTGATTTATACAAGGCGAGCATGCATTTAACATATATGCACATATATATATGGACGCCTGCCGCCACTGAAGTAGGGTACGTCCGAAATGACGAGGCGACCGGCACACGGCTGTGCCTGGCCAGAAACAAATGATAGATCCTCGACATGGATTTTGATTCCATCGCTGCCACTTAAACAATATTAAGTCTTCTGCTGTGTAAAATTGCTATAAAAACTATGCCGGAGGCCGTCGCTTCAGTTGCTGCTGCTTGACAAAGACTCGGCTACGCTGGCGCTGGCATCCAGTGGCTGGCGCGGCTGCGGCGTTGTGGACACGCTTAGTATTTGTTTGTTCTGCTGCTGCTCAACAACGGCCACAATGGGCGTCGGATTGATGAGCGGCGGCGGCAGCTCCTCGAACGTCATGCAGCTACGCTGCGTCTCCTCCACAATGGGCGGCGTGTCAATTGAATCGATGGTGCTGGTGGGGTTTGTGGCGCCGCTGCTGCTACTATTGCTGCTGCTGCTGCTGCTGTTGCGCACAGAGGTATAGCTCTCGGAAACGGCCACCAAAGCGACGGTGGTATTACGATTATGCTGCAATAGATCATTGATCTGCGAGATGCGCGACGAACTGCCAATGGGCGCATTCAGGCTAATAAAGTCGACCGGGCCACTGCCGCTGCCGAGCCGTGCCAGGCCCGTGGCGCAGCTGCTGGCCGTTATGGATATGCTGCTGTTGGTATTCAGGGATGCGGCGGTAGTTTCTAACGCATTCGCGTGCTGATATTGCGTAGCATTCGAGGCGGTGGTGGTGGCATTGCCAAACGGCGGCACAGACGGCACAGCACACGAACTGAACGCGCCGGGTGACGCAATGCCGCCGGATGAAGTGGTCGTCTGTTGATAGGCGGTGTAGGGATTTAGCTGAAAAGACACACAAAGCACACAAATTTAATAAAGTCTAATCATTTTCTATAGATGGGGAGCTGATGTCTGATGTCTCTAGCAGCATAATTAGCTATGCACATTGTAAAAAACTTGTTCTGCTTAGCGATTCGCGTGGGACCTAAGACCTAATCCTTGAAGGAGATCATCAGATTCGGGACAACAAGTTGTACTAAGGGTCTTAAGGCCCACTGTCGGCAGTAAAAGAAATTTAAATTAATTTCGAGAATGCAAACAAATTTTACGATCAAGAGTAATATGAGAATATGTCTTATACGATTCGTGCGCTTTGCAGACATGGATATCAATCTTGAAGCATTGGGGAAACTTAGCTTCATCAAAGCTTGAAAGTCAGAAATCGCCTGTACCCTATCGTAGCCCTATAGGTGACCTTCAGTAAGTCCAAGTCCAATATATTAATTCTCTTTCCAAGCTGACCATTATTTTCTATTTCTACAGTACAACTGCAACAAAAGCCCATCAGTTGATAGCTATTTTTAGAGAAAGTTTCTTTAGGCTATCGTTAAATAGAAATGTTTTAAATTAGATTAGAGAGGCGAGAAAAGTAGGCAAGCATTTACAAAAGAAGAGGGCATCTCTGCAGGTGTTCTGATTTGCTTTCTCAAACCTTCGCCTTTAAATTAAATAAAAGCCACATTTCTTCAAAGAGCAATAATACGATTTTATAAAGATTTTACAGTGGCAAAAACAGGGCGAATTCTTGTCCCCATTTTTATATCTGAGGCACTTTAATTCCGGGTTACACTTACCTGGGCGCTACCATAGCTGAGAGTCTGATGAAAGGTGGGCGTTAGCAGCTCACCGTACGAGGGCGTGGCATTGCTACCGCTGGCAAAGAGGCCCGAGTCGAGGCTGTCCAGCTGCGGATAGCTGGCGGCATAGTTAGACTGCTGCGCCGTGCCACTGTTCGAGCCGGGGGAAGCAGTCGACTGTGGAGTCTGTTGTTGCTGGTAGTAGCTGACGCTCGTCTCGGGCGTGTACGCTGGCGAGGCATAGCCGGAGCTGTAGTTGGACTGCGGCTGCATGAAGAAGCAGTGTGAGGCGGCGGCGGCGGCAGCGGCAACAGCTGTGACGCCAGGGCTGCTGCTGCCAGAGGCGCTGCTGCCATAGACCAAGCCACCATTGCCACCATTCGCGGTCGGCGGTCCCTGGCTCTGGCGCTGCTCCATGTCCAGCCGCATGACGGTGTGTATGTAATGCGTGCGCACGCGCGTCGGATTGAACTCGACGCGGCCGACAGTGTTGCCGCAGGCCTCGCGCGTGCAGCCGCAGGGGAACATGGCGCGATCAACTTGGCACTTGATGCCCGCCTGGCTGCAGGCGCACGTCTCCGGGTCGCAGAACTCGCGACACGAGCAGCCGCACACCTCGCGGGAATTGCGTATGTCCCGGCAGTCGATCTTCTCGTTGGCATCGATCTTACGCACACCGGCGGCTTTCAGCAGGGCACGCCGCTGCTTGGGTGTCACCGGCTGCAGGAAGCCATTGGAGCCATCGTCCGCATCGGAGCCGCTGCCCTCGCTCAGGTAATCCTCTTCGGATTCCTCGCTGTCATCGCTGCTGGAGCCACGCACTTGCAGCTGTTGCTGCTCCTGATTTTGGTTGCGATGCGCTCGCCTCAGCTCCGCCGCATGCTCGGCCAGCGTCATGGTCTTGAAAGCAATATGCCTGGCGCCCATGCCCAGCGTACAGCCGCCAGCGGTAGGCACACAGCTGAAACCCTGCTGCCTGGGAAAGTAGTAGACCTTAACGCTGTCAAAGTTAATACAACGCTTCGAGCGTTTCTGTGTGCTGGAGCAGCAACTGACACCGCTGCTCAAGTCGGGCCCCAGAGCCAATTCCATGGCATCATCATCTAGGCGCCGCTTCAGATTCGAGCGCAGCGGTTTCGGCACGCTCGTGGTTGTTGTGGTTGCTGTTGTTCCCATTGTGTTGTGTCTATCGTTTTCACTGCCCAATCCTGAATCGGAGCCACCGTCGCTACGCAGCTCCTCCTCTTTGGTCTTTGTGGGCGGCTTGGCTGCAGCTACCGCTGAGCTACTGCAGCCTGGAGTGGGCACAATGAGGCTTCTACTGCTGCCAGTGGCCTCCGAGGATGGCGTGTCCAGTTTGAGCCACAGCAAATCACCGCTAGTCTCGGCCGCCTCCTCTTCCTCTTCGTTGTCCTCCTCGCGTCGAAGCGGCTGCGTAAAGTCGTCTATCGCCAGTGGATCCTCGGATACGTTATCCGAGGCCAGCGATGAATTGAGCTCATTGTCGCTCAGAACAATAATCTCATTGTTAGGAAAATTCTCTAGCTCCAAAAACTGTTCGTCCAGGTCATCGTCATCCTCATCCGCCAGTGTCACCGGCTCGTGCGCAAAGTCCGCCAGCTCATCGTCTAGCTGCAGCTGAAGCGGCAGCACAATTTTCGTCTTGGCCGCATGCACCTTGGATGCATCGATAATCGAGGTTTTTATTTGACGCTCAATGTCATCATCATCGAGCTGCTGGTCCGACGCCTGCTCCAGCGCCTGCAGCTGCTGCTCCAACACCAACTCCTTCGGCGGCTCCGACCTTGCACCGCCGCTGCTGCTGGTGCTGACGCCTTCAATGTCGCCGTTTACGCTAGTTGTGCTGCCAAACATTGTCCCATTGCTGGCATTTTTCTGTATGTACGTGAAAATCTTTTTGATAGGACGGAACATGCTTTTCATGGCCGCCCGCAGAGGCTCACCCAGCTGCAGTTCAGTTCTTTAGCCTCCTAGTTAAAAGCGGCTGCTGCGTCTGTTCCATCTGCACAAAAGAAAAATAGAGAATAAGCTTGTGAGTAAAGTGATTAAATTATAAAAATCATGCAGAGAAAAGAACTAACAGCGAAACAATGAAAGCTGCGCTTCGCCAGCACCTTTTAATGCCCCGTTGAACTTCTGTTTTACAAAATTAATTATCGTGTTTTATAAATTTGTAGATTAATTTTTATGAATTCCATACACAATATTGTTTTTAAACAATGAAAATTAATTAAACGCGATTATTTAATTTAAAGATCTATTCCTGTTTCTTATCTATTCTCAGGTTTTGCTTGGATCAGAAAACAAACACATATATCATAGAAATGCCAAGCATATATTTATCATAAATTTAGTTCGCATATTTTTGCGGAGTACTCTAACTTTGAATCCAGAAGTTAAAATATTCAAAAACTCAGGAGTCATTTTACAAAAAGAACAATTTTAATTTCAAATATGTCAAATTTAAATTTTTCTAGTATTAAATCTCTCGAGCAATTTCTAAGGGAAGCATTCGCTTAAAAGTCATGACAAAGAAAATTACAAGAAATCCATATTTTGAAATATAGTTTAAATTGTTTCATATAAAATTGTTGATTATTTCAAGTCGTCTTGTTGTGATTTTATTTTTTAGTATTTATACAAATATAAATTAATGGTACAACATTATTTAGTTCTGAATAGATTTAAGGCGTTTTAATTTGCGAACGACCACTGTTCTGATCAGTCAGTCCGTAGCAACAGTTTTCACCTACGTGAAATTACAATTCCAGCCTAAATAATCGTTTTATAATCGTGGTCAGATCAACAAAAGAAGCTCTCGTTGCGTTTCCTTTTGTCCGAGTCTGTATGTCGTATATGGAATTGTGTGTGGCAGGCGCGTTTGGGAAAATTCTGGTGCAGGTACGTGTGTATGCGACGGGCACGCCTAGACCGCCACGTGCAAACGAACCCAGGATTTGTGTGCAGATTTAAAAATGCAATTTTTCCTAATATACGCAGCTGTGTATATGCAACAGCTTGTGGCAAATGTAATTAATTGAAATCGAAGGAGAAGAAAATAACCGAGAAACAGTAATAACAATTTAAGCTAAAGCAAAATCAATAATTTGCGCACCTTTTATCCGATTATTCAGTGCAGTGCGCTTTGATTACGCTTTTCCGGGACACTTGACGCGAATTTGCAAACTCCTTTTTCGAATTTGCGTTGCAGCTGTGAAAACTGCGACGGAACGGGGCGACCGCAGTGTATGTGTGTGTGTGCGAGTGTTCGTGTGTTTGTGTGTACGAGCAAAGGAGGCGCAGCGCATAGATCACAAATATTAATGGTTGCGTGTGTGTGTGTGTGTGTGTGCTGGGGGGTTCGCAACAGGATGCTGTTTATGTCTGTTAAGTGAAAAATTCACTTTTATTGAGTCTGCACGGTAATTGGCCCGAATATCTGCCGAAAAGCTTTAATTATTTAATCAAATCCTGCGTTTTTAGAATCTCGATTGACGTTTTCACTTCTCCTCTCGCAATGTTATTACCATTTACTGCCATTCACAAAATACTCAATACAATAATGTGGCCAAATAAGCCGAAATACCAAAAATACCAACTTAAGCACAAAACTTGCGGCAATGACGTAGTTGGTCATAGATGACATAAAACCAAATAACACTGATTGATTGCACGCCACGTAAAGTCAAAGGATGGTCTTGTCATCGATAGCTGGTCGGTTAGATTAGAGAAGGTAAGAATAGAATAAGTAGATCACATGAGACATATTTATTCACAAAAAAATTTACTTTTAGATAGTATGTAAGGTTGAGATTAAGAAGAAAAGAGTAGAGTTGATTTTTGTTGTCCGCAATTTTATCGTTAGTATATAATGTATCCATTGACGGCCACTTTATGCGGAATGCAACACTTACCGATTCTCCGCCGATAGTCGACACTGATGTTACTTTCAATTAATAACCGATTAACTAGTGATTTTAAATGTGGATGCTCGGTGTACGTTACACTTGTTGCAGGTGTTAGGGATTGTGTCAGACTGAATCTGACGAAAAACTATAGCTCCTGAAAAATAAAAATTCAAGAAGAGCAGAAGAATTATATACATATACAAAAAGGATAAAAACTTGTACCACTAATATAAAAATGTGAAAACGGCATAAAAAAATACATATTTATTCCAAATTTCGAGCCCTTATTTTTTAGTTTCTGACATCGACAAGTTTACACAGAAGAACATATGATTTATAATTAAGTCATGAAATTTGTATTTTGCCAAATATAATAATATAAAATTCCCCAAACATGCCAGTTTCGTCAGAAAAACGTGCTAATTAAAAAGTTTTTTGTTGTTTTAGCTTTCTCTTTAGAGCCTTACATAAAAAATAAAGATCAGCCCTTTGGATTTGGTTCACGTTCTCTTAAAAATTATAGTTTTAGAAGTCTTTCAGTAATTGCCTCATTGTGCTTAGCGCTTAGTATACCCTGTTTCGTAACGCGGGAGAGACCAAGGTCTCGGGTCCAACAGAAGACATTTCCGCTATAACACTTAGCTTGGGATTCTCGGTATTAAAAAAGTATTTCCTCACAACGCTAAAGTTTTCGCTTGGCTAGAGGTAGCACTGATTCGATCTTTTTTGCAAAAATCGATTCGTATACATCGGAATTCCCGGCAATGAAACATCGAGTAACCATCGGCCTACATCGTTGCAACCAACACCGATTGTCCGATGTTTTCTTACATCACTAAAAAAATTGTAAGTGGATTCAAGTTCAGCAATAATCAAGGCAATATTTGCAAAAAAACAGAGTGGTAAAAGCAATAATATTTGTGGACTGCATCCAAAAACAAAGCAGCAACTGAAATACTGCAAGTCACATCTGAGAATTAATGCAACGCCACAAAATTAACAAAAACAAGACCTGAAATTGCTGAGAGTCGTGGGGACAGAGTCAGTCGCTGTCTATCTCTGTCTGCGTGCGTTTGTTTCCAAGTTCCCGTGGCTGTGCTACGTTCAAAAACGCAAATAAGAAATCGTAAATCACAGACAAATACAAACAAAGAGTGAGTGGCAGCAGAAAAGTGTGCAAAAAATTACAGCTACAATTAAAGTGCGTAACAATAAGAGAGAACAGACAAGTGCATGCAAAGGGCGCTGTTGTTTTTCCATTAATTAAGAAAGTTGTGTAAAATTTTTCATGTCCACCATTACAATCGTCATCGATAGCTGGCACTGAGCGGAGAAAAAGAGAGCGCGAGCAGCAATCAATTCGCCCCACAAAACACACACAGAAATACTGCTGCTCAGCGAGAGTGAGTAAGCGAGCGCGATAGCTGGCCCTGAAATTGGGTGCGTTGCATGCGAAAGCGTGTGACAAAGCAAGATAGCACGAGTTGTGTTGGTGCTTAACTGCAGCGCACAGTGGCAACGAATAGCGCAATAAATGTGCGCGCTTGTTTTGCATGATAACCGAAGGGCAATATAGCTGTGAATAATACAATTACAGGTGCGCGACAGTGAGAGGCCCAGACTAGTAATCAGTAATCGGCAAAGCATTGTTACTCTTAGCCAGTTTACCTTATTCTTTGTTCTTTCGCTTTTTGCGTCTTTAAATATGGAGCTCTTTCTGCGATTGGGTATGTATGTGTGTGTGTGTGTGTCTGCGGATTTATCTACAATCGTCGCTTATCGTTATGCCAGCTTCAACGCCCCTGCTTCATGACGCCCTCCTCTAAAGTATCAACCATGCCAAGAGCAAAAGTCTGAAGCCTGTTTAATGTAAACAAAATCGCTATTTTTTATTTTCTTTGTTTATGTATCCGCCTTTTTATGCGCTTTTATTAAAGCTGACGCTGTGGAAATTCGACAAAAATCTGTCGACAGTTTGAGGCAAACTCACTAATGTTGAGAGTATTTATAATTTTTGTATATTTTCTGGTGCTCTAAACATATTTCAAATAATTACGCACAGAAGTTTATGTTACACTTGTTGAACTTTGCTGACACTATGCTTGTTTTTTTAAATAGATGCGTTCTAAGAGTTGGCAATAATCAGAGGAATATTTAAACATAATAATAATAAGAATAACAGCATAAATACGTTTTGCTCGATTCACGAACTGCCTAAAACCGATCTCAAAATAATAATGATTGTACTCTTTTTAAGTAAATGGCTCTGGTTTTATTGTGTGCGATAGTAGCGCTCTCTCCTACCCTTTGCCTATGGTTCTCTCTTTGTATTGTGTGTGTGTGCCAGCCGTTCGGTTTTCTGTGTGAATGACGCATCGTCAGCTGTTTGAGTGTTGCCTACGGTAATTTCCTGTACCGTTGTTTTATATTTTATTGAATTTTCCTCGAAAGGGTCGCGCGCTGCTATTGTTTTCCGTTCGTTTGCGGATGTCAATGTACAGGTTTTATTTTATTTGTGGTACGATCGAAACTAAATCTTAAAATTTATAATATTCAATGTTATTTAAATGTTTTTGAACAGAATTTTGACGCCAGCTGTTGGAATTTCCGCTCTTATTTGCTTAAAGCATTTATCAATATTGTTTATTTAATTTACAATATTTGCTCTTTTAAGTCATGTGATATTTTGATTAATTTAAATCTAAAGCGATTTGGCAGCTGTGTGAGACAAAAACGACTCGAATAATGTGCCTTCAATACAATTGTGATAAAATGCAACGAAGTTATAACAAAGTGAAATTTTTTAACTTGTGCCAACCGAGAGAGAGAGAGAGCAAAAAATAACGACACTCACGTTCATGCATTTGACATAAGTTTGTGTGTGTAAGTCGTGCTTGACAACTTATTTCTTCTCTGTGTATGTGTGTGCACTTTGCTCCAAAGCGCCAAAACCTCAAATGGCGTACAATAGAAAACGCAAAATGTTAATGCAGCAGTTTTTTCTACAGCGACTTGTGTCGACGTCGTTGCTGTCGCCTGCATAGTTGTAAAGTTGCTTTGGCTCTTGAGGGGCACGTTAATTTAATAATGCAACAATAACGATATGCGGTGCGTTTCACTTTCTCTGCACTGCTTCCTGCCAGCTTGCTAAACGCTCGCGCCTGTCAACTGTATAATTAATTTTGAATTGATTTTCATCGCGCTCTGTTGTCGCCTAGTCCACCCGTCACTACCCGCGCCTGCAACTACCCTCTGGTACATATTCGCTTCCAGCTTGTTCTCATCACAGCGAGATCCGTTTTTCAAGCTCTCTTCCAAAGCTGTTGCTGTTGTCTGGCACTCTGGCAACAGATTTCTCTGTTCAGTTTATCATTGTGCTGTTAATTAATTGTGTAGACGCTGACGCGCAAAATGTGAATGTTAATGTATTCTACGTGGGAGTTAACATACATACGTATATGTCCAAATGTAACGAATCGATTAAACGTAAAACGCAGCATTCCTGAACCGCAACATTCTTGCTGGGGTTGCTTGGCATTTATTGAACTCTTCGTGGCATGCAGAATGATTCATTTACAACATGTATTTATAACTATGCTGTGAAGGTTTCTCCGGTGTTGTTCTCGTTATCACAGTGTGCATTCCCTTTCCCTTCGTTCAGTTGGCAACGCAGACAAGCGGAATCTATGCTCCACTGAGAGTGAAAATCTCGTGCTCGGTTACTTTAGCAAACATTTGACAATATGCTCATTAGTCATTATTATATCTAAATTCCATATTTTATGAGCTTATGGTCCATTAATTTACGAGAATTTAGTATTATTTCTGTAGTAGCCAAAGCGAGCAAATTTTTGACTATATATATATAATGTGAGTAAAGCAGATAAGATAGACCTTCCACTGATAATAGCTTACATTTGTCTGAGTTTGTGTTTTCTTCCACAAAAAGTAAAATTTAACCAGATAAACAAAGCGGTTAAACCCTTTATTTGTTTGCTTCCAAAGCACAGACATTCACACGAGAAAACAATAATTGCGCCTAAACATTTTTAAGGTTTCGCCTTTTTGTTGCGCGTGTTTGAAGTATTTTTAGTAGTTCCCCTAGTTGCTAGTGGATTGTGTTGTTGTTGTGATTATCACAATTTGCAAATGACTAGGTGTGTGTGTGTGTGTGTGTGTTTGACGCTGACACTGACACGCAAGCATTTCTTTACCACACATTCTTGACCTTGAACCTAGTCGCGCAATTAGCGTATAGTAGATTTAAGCTATTCAAAAGTACGCTATATCTACACATGTGCATTAATTTATAGATTTGTTCCAGCATTTTATGTGCGATAAGATTCCGACCTTGTCCCGGTCTTGAAGAGAGTGAAAACTGGTTCTATAGTAAAATAAAATATACGTACGCTTGTGTATTTCTATGTGCACTTGTATTAGTGAGCTTTTGCTTGAAAAGCTTCCTCCCTTAAGGCTTTTTTGTCTGCACTGATTGGAGCTTAGGCAGGCTCCTCGTTTGTGTGCTGTGTACGTGATCCTATGGAGAAAGAGACTCTTATTCTATATTATTTAAAACTCCATTTGAGAGAAAAAACGAACTCGTTGCTGTCATGTATGCATATCTGTACACTAATCTGTCTATGTGGCGCTTTTTTATATTTTTATTTTTGAAAC
Source organism: Drosophila montana (assembly GCF_035044405.1). NCBI lineage: Eukaryota > Metazoa > Arthropoda > Insecta > Diptera > Drosophilidae > Drosophila > Drosophila montana. The sequence continues at coordinate 138,362 of NW_026996881.1, forward strand.
GTTGGCTTGAAATTCATGTCCTCTGATATACTCGTACGTCGGCAGTTTTAATGGGGCGTTTCTGCTTTGATACTCTCAGATGCTCTCACTCTCTGTAACCGCAACGATAATACGTTATATACGATATGGGATGTTATGCGTGTACGACATGTTTAATTAATTTCCATTATCGCTGATGCAAATATAGGCGCCGCGCGGCCGATGGGCCAATGACGTGGAAAGCGTTTTTATCAGCAGTCGCAGAATTCTTACAAATCATGCATTATACATTCTTTTCTTTAGATTATACACAGACACAGGCGCTGACAGAGCTAGAGAGGCAGCGAGATTGAGAAAAGAGAATCGCTTTTGACCGTCCGCAACTCATCAACAAATCTCACATCAAACGTTTTTGTAAGTTAGAACAGCAGCAGCAGCAACAACAACAACACCAACAACACAAAAATGGCAACAACACCACGCAGCGGGGGGTCCGGCTCCGGAGCCGCACAGCGTCCCAATGGAACCTCTCAGAATAAAAGCTGCCAATTCAAATTGGTGCTACTCGGTGAATCGGCAGTGGGAAAATCGTCGTTGGTGCTGCGCTTTGTCAAGGGCCAGTTCCATGAATATCAAGAGAGCACGATAGGTGCGGCTTTTCTGACACAAACCATATGCATAGAGGATACTGTGGTGAAGTTTGAGATCTGGGATACAGCCGGCCAGGAGCGGTAAGTGCAAGAAGAATGCATACGTTAAAGTTCAAGTTAATTATAACATTAATGTTGCGACGAATGTCACGAATAATGTTAATGTTAATCGGAATGTTAATCCTAATGTCAATATCATTAATGTTAATGTTTCTTTTCCAGGTATCACAGCTTAGCTCCTATGTATTATAGAGGTGCGCAGGCCGCCATCGTTGTCTATGACATACAGAATCAGGACAGTTTTCAGCGTGCAAAAACCTGGGTCAAGGAACTGCATAAACAAGTGAGTAAACAATCCCATTCTTCAGCCCAGCGCTCCAGCTTGGTTAACTTGGGGCTCACGGCGAACGTGCTGAATGTTCTCATAAATCTAATTGAAATTGTTTTGTTTATTAATGTTATTTATTTGATGAACTGAAGCATTGCGTCGAGCATTGAACTCATTCATAATTTCCGGCATTTTATACGCCTCATTACATTTATTAAAGTCTTGCCCCGTCGAAGGTTTTTCGTAGACTAAAGTCCATAACTTGTTGCGTTTTCATAATGTTAATAATTAATTAAAATATAATATTTACAAGTTTTTATTTAATAAATAAAAATAAATATGGTTTTCAATTATATTTTTCAGGCCTCACCGAACATTGTCATTGCGTTGGCTGGCAATAAGGCGGATTTGTCGAACATTCGCGTTGTGGAGTTCGATGAGGCGAAGCAATATGCAGAGGAGAATGGCTTGTTGTTCATGGAAACCTCTGCGAAGACGGGCATGAATGTCAATGATATTTTCTTGGCAATTGGTAAGTGATGAACTCTGACAGAATAAAATCAATATGTTTAACGACATCAATTATTTTGAATTGCAGCCAAGAAACTACCCAAGAACGACAACAATCAAGGATCTGTTATAAAGCCAAATGGAAACGAACCAACTCAAACGACGAACAACTGCTGCAAGTGATGTCCCTTTGTAGGTGTGTGTGTGTGTGTGCGCCCTTCAGCGAAATTGATTGGATCGTATATAATTTCTTTTTAAATTGGTTGCTTTTTGTCATTGCAGAAAATAAAATTTCCAACGAGAGATTTGAAAAGTTTATGCTGATAATTATAAATAAAAAATTATTTAAAATTTAAAAAACTAAAGCCGGCTCATAGGGGCAAACAATTTAATTTTCATAATTGATGATGATGATAATGATGAAAGGAAAAAAAAAAAACAAAACAAAACCATAAAGATAATATTAATTATAAATTAAATTAAATGGAAACAAAAACAACAAAACGTAAAAGCAAAAAGTTAGTTTAAATAAATACACATAGCCCCGTTAACACCAAGCGAAAATGTATCAGAAACATAAACAAAAACAAAAAACAAATTGCGCTCTTATAATATTTCTATCTCTGGTCCCATAGTTCATAACCGCCACTTAGAGAGCTCCTTCAATTTCATCTCAAGCAAATGCGAAACTTTTCTAAAAAAAACGCATTTTGAATAAAATAAAAGTAAACCTAACGAAGCGGATTAATTAATTCAAGAGTACACGTCGTATCGTAGAAACGTTTCAAATTGAATTGTATAAAAAAGTGAAACATAGGAAAGATTCTAAGAAAGTTGATAAAGTTTCAATATTTCATGTATGTTTGAGAAACCATATGGGTGTCGAAGCCAGAGAAATTCCAGTTGCAGTCGTTTTCAGCAGCGTTCCAATAAAGAATAAAATAAAAAAATAAGTAAAACCGAAGATCAGTTCACTTTTGGTTCAGTTCAGATCAGATCAGTAGTTGAAGATTTGCTCGTCCTCGATCTGTGGCAATGTGTGTGCCTATCCGGCTGTCAAAAAGCTGCGATGGGCACGTGTGATAGTTGCAATTTATATAAATTATATATATATACACATATGAAAAATGAAAATCCAAAAAAAAAAAACAAAAAGCGAATGAAAATAAGTAAAGAAAAAAGAAAAATGAAAGAAATTATTCATAGTTATAAATTTTTTGGTTCCATTTACGTTTAGCTACTTTTTGTTTGTTTGTTAATTTCACATTCTAGCAACAATCAAAGATTTAATGCTATCCCTAACTTTAAAACTAATTATCGTAAACACATAAGCTTACATCTTAAATAGTATGCAAACAAAGGATGTTGTTTAAGCGGATAAAGTGAAGTTGTCAACAAGAGAAAACCATAAATTAAACCTTGCAAAATACTTTACCATAAGTTCACATTTGTTTACTTTTGTCCACAAATCGTATTTGAATTTTTTTTTATCTACTTACTATAAAACTCAACCAGCGATCAACCAAGCAAAAGCAACAAAAAAACAACAATTAAATGAAAAAAAAAAAAAAAATTATGAATCAGCGTGTGAGAAGAACCGACGCCTAAAAGCTGTGTGTATTTTTCCAATTTATAATTTTTATGTTGTATGTATGTATTTAAATAAAACATTTATAATAAAAATCGTATATATATACATATATAAAAATCGAAACAACATTTTATGGAAATATTTTAAAATTGTAAATATTTTAAAATTGATTCCATTAACCGCTGCAGTTCATGGACTCAAATCTGATACCCTTTGGAAATATATAAAGAGTTAGTTCGAAGAGCATATATTTTCCACGTGAAATTATTTATATTTATTATTTTGTGCATCTTAAGCATTCTTCTAAAACAATATTTTTTAAAAATTAAACTGTTCTCGCTCTATAAAAAAAAAAAAAAACTATGCCCGTTCAAAGGAAAAGTCTAAAATTCACATAAAATAGTTTTTCTTATTAAAAAAACAAAGCGAATCTTTGGGTTCGGATTTAGAACGGCTTAATTACTAACAATCGACATCAGGTTTACAAAGCTTTGCCTCTCCCAAAGTATTTTTTATATCCTGAACCCATTAAAAATGGGTAGAAAGGGTATAATGTATTTGTGCAAATGTATGTAACAGGCAGAAGGAAGCATCCCCGACCCCATAAAGAATATATATATTCTTAATCAGCATCAACAGCCGAGTCGATCTAGCCAAGTCCTTCTGTCTGTCCGTCCGTCCGTATGTATAAACGCAAGGATCTCAGAACCTATAAGAGCTAGAGACTTGAAATTTTGGCTGTAGGTCCTCCTAGTGCCCGCGCAGATCGAGTTTGTTTCCGATATTCGATAACCTGTCCCGTTTCCAAGTAACCGATAAAAATCGATATCGAAATCCTGTTTTTTGAGCAATTTTGGCAAATAATATGAGCTAAAATCACCAAACTTGCCATGTAGCTTCTAGAATTGTATATATATATCAAGTATTTTTCATTATATACCTATCTCCTGTCGGAAGAAGACGGTTCAGGGTGGACTAGAACCTCTTACTTGTGTTTTTCTAATCTAATAAACTTAAAAAAAATATAAATGTTAAGAACACACTCATTTGGAATGCGATTAGGCATTCGTTCTATGGAGAGTCGGAGCTGTACTGATTCAGGATTTGTCATCCGGCAATTTGATTGTGATATTTTAGGAACAAAGACCTTTAATGAGGATGCACTTTCCTAGCTAATACAGTCCGCGAGGTGAATTTAGTTGCTATTGGTTGGTCCGCAAACGAGCTCTACAAATGAGAAGAGCAAAGGTACAATTGCGCCATAATAGGGGCGATGCGGCAACTAGACGTAGGGAGACCATGCACTGGCTGATAAAGCGATACAAGCTGGTTATCTTGGGCGCTGCGACGGTGGGCAAGTCATCCCTGGTTTCCCACTATACCCAGGGCAGCTATCTGCATGTTAAGGAAAACACGCTCGTTGCCGCATTTTCCAGCATCTACCTGGACAAGTCCTTGAAATTAGATACCTGGGAAGTGGCTGGCGAGGAACGGTTGGTATACACTTCTTTCAAGTCAAGTGAAATGATTAAAATACTTCAGTTACGGGCAGCTGGCATAGTTTGGCGCATATGTATTATAAGGGTGCCCAGGCAGCGCTTGTGGTCTACGATGTGCAGGATCAGGATAGTTTTGTCTGCGCCAAGGAGTGGATCAAAAAGGTTTGTACACTCACAAATCATATTGAAACTCTCGGAATATCAATAACAATATGTGCTTTAGCTAGCCCCGGACCTGGTTATTGCCATAGCCGCCAATAAGGTGGATTTGTGGGACGATTTGTGCGTCCCTTCTGACGAAGTCAAATACTATGCTCAAAGAAAGGGATATATATTCATGGAAACCTCGGCCAAAACGGGCCAAAATGTTTATGAAATTTTTGCCGCAGTCGGTGAGAATATTTACAAATTTTCAAAGCTACAAGTTTTAAAATTGTTTGAGTTTTAGCTGAAAAACTTCAAGCTAGAAAAAGTCCTGAGCCGTTAAACGTAAGATCAGGTGAATGTTGCGGATGTGGAATACTATAAACCGGAATTCCAAAATGGATTAGCTGGTCATATTTTTTCAAAAGATGGTTTGGGAATGGGAAAAATAAACTAATTTCGATAGATAAGTTGTATAAAAGGTTAACAAATTTTAATTTGTATTAATTAAATTGCTCTATTGAAAAATTAAACGAACCAACGAATTTGTTTGTTTAGCCGCCTTTATATTAAAACATATTATATTCAATAGTTAAATGCTATAGTTATAGATACAACGAACTTTATTGCAACTATAAAGAACTAGAGTTTCTTATCGATCACATACATATGTCGGTGGGTATTCGGACTATGATTATTTGATCCGATTCAAGGTTCGAGCCAACTCCTTGATTTAAAGTTTGATTAACTTAACTGTTTTTTTACCTCGATTTTCCAAGAATTATTTGTTAAGTTTTTTAATTTTTGGTTTTGATCAAAAATGATTTATTCAAGATAAAATATACGACTTCACTGACATTGCGGATAAACGAAAATATGCATGTACTTACTTTGTCGAGCTGAAAATGTTTAATCGGGACCCCTATATAGGTCATTGTTTTCGTCAAACCTCAGAGGGCAGACCTTACTCAATTATGTCGATAACGCATTGAATCACGCAGAACCATAACCATGGGCGTAGCCAGGATATCTTAACTTGTTGACAGCTGTCCCCTTCGCTACGCCCATGACCCTAACTGAGTAAAGGCCCCTCTAAAATTCATGCCTCAGCTGTTGGGAGTTTTCTTATCAGTGCGGGGGAAGCTGTTCGATCTGCTCCCTCTCGCTACGCCCATGACCATAGCCGAGAATAGGCTTCTGTGAGATTCATACCTCAGCTATATATGGATTTTCTTCCACGATGTTTAGTTGAACACATTGAAGCGGAAAGTACAGACCTGGCAGCATGAAACGATTGTCAACCTTCAGACCGAAAGCCAAGTTTCAGATTATGATGTTGGGTAATGCGGCCGTGGGAAAATCCTCCCTACTTCAGCGCTTCATATCAGATGCGTCGCCGACAATATCGCAGCCGATGGCAACAATTGGCGCAGAATTCAAGGTGAAAAGAGTCTGCCTAGTCGATGGGGTCGTCAGGCTGAAAATCTGGGATACTTCCGGTCAGGAACGGTAAGTTCTTCAGACTTAAATAGATCATTTGGTATCTAATTATCAAATAGATTTAAGGACTTGCTACGCACGTATTATGATCGTTGTAATGGGGCTGTCATTGTATACGATATTCAGAATCGCGAGAGCTACGAACATGCTCAGGCATGGGTGACAGAGCTCAGAGAAAAAGTATGTCCAGAAATAGCAAATTGTGAGTGGATTTTTATAGAAATCTTACTAATATATATTGCGATACTGCACCACACTTTTTAAGATTTCGCGAGAGCTGGTGCTTGTTTTAGCTGGCAATAAGGCGGATATGGACATAATACGTGAGGTCACAAAGTTTGAAGCCGAAGAATATGCTACACACCATAATTTGATATTCCTGGAAACGTCTTCGGTGAACGGCATGAATGTCAACATCTGTTTCACGGAAATGGGTACGTTATCAAATGTTTATTCAACGTCTATATTGCGAATTTCTAATGTACATATATGCACAGCTAAGGCGCTATATGCACAGCGAAACCAGAGTCAAAAGGGGAAAAAAAGCTCAAATTTAAAGGAAACAACATTAAATGAACATGACGAAAAAGAAGAGATAAAACCGAGTTTTTTCAATTGCTTTGGATCGCATAGCAATGCCTCAAAGTCAACTTAAACGGAAAAAGTTGCTTGGCTTCGTCTTTTTGAATTTCACTCGAAATTTGAATTTTGGCGGTCAAATTTCAACATGTTAAGTTGGCTGCGCCTGAGCCAGAATGTTCCTAAAATCAAACAAGAAAAACTTACCTCTCGGAGAATCAAAAAAATATGGTTGTTATTAACTCATTCTATTTTTTATTTGGAAATTATAACTCGAAATAATTAGTACACACTAAATGTAGTTTTGGTTACATTTTTGTTACTCTTGCATTTAATTGTATAATAAAGTATTGTATATATGTATATATATATATTTTTTTTTTTTTACTACTTGATTTCTGTTTATAAGAATAATATTTGTTGTATTGTATAATTTTTCATATTCTTGTATGAAGAGTCAAAGTTTTTGAGTAGGTTTTTGAAAAACAATAAATCATAGCGAGAGTTATATACTAACTTACTACAAGGCAACTAAATGGCTTCAATTTGAGTAGCATTAGGCTATTATAACGTAGAGAAATAACAGGAAAACAATAGTTAACCTAACTAAACTCGAGTTGTTTTCATAAGTCGAAACCAAAATTAAAATGGCAGAAATTGTTATAAGGGCAGTTTAGAGTATAGAGACGATTTGATACAGAACACATAAGGTATAGAGAAACACACCTGGATGTGTATATAACACTTGCATAACAAAGGTTGGCTCAACAAAACAATATACACATTAGTTAGAATGTTTTTAATCAAGTGGGTGGGGGGGGGGGGGGTGTTTTATATTTGTCATATGCATTGAATGTTTATCATTATTCCACAATAAATATCACTTATGTATGTAAGAGAAGTATGTGGTATTTTGCTAGATTTAGAACCTAAACTACAATTTTGTTCAAGGGTTTCATAGTTTTTGTTTCGATTTATTGATAAACCACATTTATAAAATCATTTCATTGAATGATCTTCATTTTTAATCTAAACGTTTTCTTGTCTCCTTTTTGTCAGTTATTTTTATAAAATTTACAAAATTATGTTCCATTTCGTTTCCTCCATGCAGCAATCCCCCATCTGTATACTTTAAAATTGATTAAGGAGGTTTTTGCAAATATAAACTCCCTTAACACTTAGCTTAGTTCTAACTTTTGGGGTTTCTTGTTTTCCGTTTTACTTGAAATTTCGACCACAATTATTCAATTGTAATTCACAATAATAATATACGAATATTAGGTTACACAATTTGTTCTCTTAATATTTTCTTTTTTTTTGTTATTACTTCTTTTTGTATTTTTTGATTCATCTGTCGATTTATAAAATAATCGGCTCATCACCGTGCAAATCACAAGAGCCAATATTTTCGCCTTGGTACGTTGAGAAATCGTTTATTACGGCTTTTGGCTCCGCTCCGAATTGAATATCCTGCAGGCAGCCTTTAAATGGCTCAAAGAAGCGGCCTTGCGTCCGCATGCTTACCGAGTCCTGATTGGGAAAACCACCTGTGGATCACAAAAAAAAAGTTAATTTTGTATACAAACAAGCCGGGCGATGCGCAGCGCTGCCAACTCCTTGCGAGTATTGAGCTCAGCTGTGCGCCAACAGAGCTCTGTTAGTTATGCATGCAGTGTGTAGCTTAACAGTCTTTAGTGCTTATAATTCTTAACCTCTTCTTGTTTTCCTCGAATTTTAGGCAGCATACTGTACAATAACCTTTTAAACAGCATACTGTTCATTAACATAATTATTTTAGCAGATAAGCTGATGCGATGTTTTTTCTTATCGATACATGTGCTTAACGATAACACATTGTTTTGAGCCATTGCACATCACTATTAACTCGGGCTTAGTAATTGTTTAAAGCGCTCTCTACGCGGTGGTGCATTGTGTGTGTGTTTGGTAATGTCATGTTCTTGGTAGTGACATGAGCTAATAATTTGTAAGCGCTTGCATTGTATACTTTGAAAGTGTAAAGTTTTATTGTATCGCAAACCAAAAGCTCGTAGTGTAAACTAGCACTCGCGTTCTCCCCCATGCAGTTACGAAAGTTCGCAGCTATCTTGCTCTTGCATACAGTCTTATTGTATCTGCCTTTCTATTGCACATCTGCACTGTCGTCACCGCAGGCCGGCGTTACAGTTCCATGCGAGTAATCAACTAAGCTGAGGTTTGTTAAAGCGCGCGTTGCGAGTCAAGTGAGAGAATTCAAAGATAGACGAAAAAACTAGCAGCAACATGTATTAATTACCAGACGGTAAGTCTGCACACGCTTAATTTAATTGATGAGTCACACGCATGCGATAAATGAATTAAATGCAGAGCTTGTAGTAAAGCATTGTAAAATACTATGTTAGCCCTATAACGTCACAGTGTAATTGTCTAAGCTGATGTACGCACAGTGTGCCCACACTTACCTAAATAGAAAATATCCTCGTAGCTAATCGTTGGCTCCTTGCCCCCACGACGCTGAATCGATGACGTAGGGGTTGTTGTCATTCGTCGGTTGAGCTCGGGCAGCCGCTCCGTGAATATCACTGCGCCATCCAGCTGCAGGTCGAGGCGTGTGCGATCCAGGAGCACACTAATGCCGTGCCAGGCGCCATCGGCTACGAAGCCGCTCGCAGGTGCCTGAACGGTGTCATTATTGCTGCCCAGCAGATTGTTGGCCAGCTTCAGGTGGCCATTCTCCAGTCCCAGACCCAGGAATTTCAACTGATCGTGCTCGCTCCAGAGCAGTAGGCCGTCCGGTTCGATGGTCGAGAAGTTCAGTGAGATTTGTATGGCTTCGCGCGGGCGCGCGTAGAGCGAAGGGCCGCGGCGCTTGTCTTTCATGGGAATGCGAGGGGGCGGCAAGATCAGGTAACTGTTGCCGCGGAAGCTTGGTGTTGTTGGCTTGCTCAACGCTGCAACAGAGACGGGTGGAGTGGGGGATGTTAAGTAAAATGCATTAAACATATTGCATGTACTAACTCAGCTGGTGTATGTGTGTGTGTGTGTGTGTGTGATACAAGTGCATAATTAAATTACAGCATCAGCAACAGCGTGCGGCAACGCAATCAACTTCATTATTAACAACAGACTGATGATAATCAATATACCCTAGTAGAGAGTATGTTTGTTTTGTCACAAAGTTTGAAACACCATAAAGGAGTCCTTCAATATCCACTTAAATGGGTTAGGCTTCATATAAATGTATCGAATCGATTTCAAACTCAGCAATCGCTTCAAGTGGTCCGGAACTCGGTTCCAAGCAAAAACTCGCTTTAAGGTTCGTTTTGTGAATCCGGTATTCCGCATTAATTAACCAAAGTTGGATTCGAAGCTCGATAAACATTTAACAATCAAACGCTAACTAGATATAGAGAAATTTCAATTAAATCTTGAGGATCAAATTTACTATATATTGAGAAACTGTGCCTAACTCCATTTATTTTTGACCCGTTCTATTCTAACATATCTGTCCTTGATGACTACCAAAAAAAGCATTAAACCAGAATGTTTGTCAAAGTAGATCAGCGGTGAGTACAAGAAATTTCCTAGCTCTGAGTCCCAACTAGAAAATTCACATATAAATAGTGTAAATTTTATTGTTGAAATTTTACTTATGCTTTTAATACTTTGTCACAATTTATAAAAAATGTTAGACATTTTAGTAAATGTATTAGTATCAGTAGAGAACTTCGATAGGTCCAAGTACAAGTATTTTTCCTCCTTTTACATATATTACCTATACGCACATTTGTAAACACTTGAAATTCTAATCTTGAATTTTACCGTTTTCTTGGTATTTAAAAAAAATATCCAAAAAATAATAAGAATTTTCCAGAACAGCTCGAACAAAGTAGAGAGGAACTTGATTCATTATAAATCATTTTCTTGTTGCCAAGGCTTACTTAATGCAGGCAACGGTGAATACCTCATATACTTAGTTTCTGCATAGGGTATTTGAAGTGTTAGCTGTGCTCTCTTTGTGTAATTATCACCATCAGATCCGCCTGCTCATTATGCCATTTGCTGTTGGCAGTCCCTGATCTCGTTTGGGGCTTCTTTGGTTGCTTCTCTCCAATCTGTCGACAACATCTTGTTTCTCGGTGTTCGCCACGTTTTCGGATTGTATTCTTATTTGAGTCTGCGTTTTGTTTTCTTTCGTTTGGCTGCCACTCAACTTGATTGCACTTGTTGTTTCGTGTTTTCACCAGCTTGTTTATGGCTTATTGTTATTAGTGGCATGTTAATTCACTTTGCTAATAAGTGAAAGGCTGCCAACTGCCAATTGTATAATACTGGCCTGGTCACAAAACCAACAAAATCATAAAATAAATTTATATAAAAAACTTCTGAGCTGCAAACTTATGCACTCAAAGTTGATCTTGAAACTGATCTCGTTTTAATTTGTATTAATTTGTGATTGCTTCAATTCTAGAAATGTGTATATTCATATTGAGAAATGTTTAATTGGTTGAATCCATCTACTTTAGCTTAATCTTATAAACTTTATAATGCAAGAAAATTACTTTACCGCAAAAATATCATATTGTTTCAAAACTAAACTTTTTTAAAAACAGAACTAAGCAGACAAGAGCTATGGCGCTGGCTCATAAGTTATATGAATCACATCTAAAAGTATTTCTACAAATTTCTATATAAAAAACTATTTGTCCTGACGGACTGATTGACTGAACGCACAGCCCAAACCGTAAAAGTTAGCAAGCTGTCTTCACCGTAGTTCTGTAATTAGCTTATATGATGAAGATGCGATTTAAGACGAGGTTTTGGTAAATTCCATCCTCAAGTATGGCATAATTGTAGTTTACCATCCGATCGGCCTCAAACTCATTTTAAAAATATCTTTCTTCAAACTCATTGTGGATTTCGGAAAAACCTTCCCCCTTTGGAAATACGGGGTCAAAGATTTGGTGGGTAAAGTTTCGGGTTCAAATTCATACCCGAGGAGCTTTATGAAAATTCATTTGAGACATGTTTTACACTTTTAGCAAGATCCAGGCTTTCTTGATGGAAAATGGAATTCAACAATTTTTTGTGGTTGAATTTTTAGTTTCTTCCTATCTGCTTCAACATTATTTTGGAATTCCTATATAATGAATACGTGTTTCAGCGATTTTGAAAGTTCCACCCGCAACTGTCAATTGAAGGTTTTTTGTTTACCTTCGGATCTTTGTTTAAATTTTATTGATACGCTTTTTGCAATATCCACTGTTTTGGGACGGATAATGTAGGGCAAAGGTTTAATGAAGGAAAGCTTATTTTCGGCTCCAAGAATATTGATTCCAGCTTTTGGTTCTTTATTCGATAGAATGTAAGCATGTTTTCACTTCGAAGTGGAGTTCAAGATAGTACATCCAGAAATTAATTTTCTTTCAACTGAAAACTGCAAAATTAATATCTCAAATTTGTAGCACAAAACTTGCTACGAACAAGGCCGAAGTTGAAGTATAAAATTATTAGTTGTTTCAACTGTTGAGTAACTATTTATAATAGTTAAAATTAAAGCACGTTGTGGATCGTAAATATTCAAAATGCTATAATATAAGTATCTGTAGTAGGTTGTTGAAAATATTTGAATTATATTCAACTTATTTTCCCTTTCATCCAGTTTCTATGGGAATGCAGCGACCTGTAACATTGGCTAGAATTTCTAATATTTCTATTCTATTATTTTAGAACGTTCAACTTTGGCTCATGCAAATTACGCATATATATACATATATGTATAATTATATACTAGGTTAATTTTAGCGGTTTTTGTTCGGTTTTTGCAGTTTTTTGCCAGTTCAATTTCCAGAGCTCGATGTGCAGCGAACCGTAAGATTCGTGGAGCTGTTAATGGTTTTCGTTGTAGATCTCTAATTATATTAAAAAATTTGTTGTGTTGGATTGTTTTTTTTTTTGTCGTTTGCTTTTAGCATTCGAGATGAAAACTTGTTTGGGCGATCGACCGAGAACAACAGATAAAAGCAATTTCTGGACAAAATAAAATCAGTTCTCTGACGTTTTAAGATCTTTACTCGGCTACTGTATTTCTATATAAAAAAAAAATTTATAAACATAAACAAAACAAAGCCAACTTTTACTTCGCTGACACATTGAACTTCAACTTGGCTCTGGAGATTTATGGAACTCGTTTTGCAGATTTTCAAGTGAAATGATTTGTGCCTTTCATTGTTGCCCAGCTACTGTTGTTGCTTTTTATTTTGTTATTTGTTTTTTTGTTTTATTGCTGTCACGGACATTAAGCACTAACTAAACATCTGTCGCTTGACTAATTCGATGACGAATTGCCCTCGAAGCCCCTCCGCTCCTACCTTCCTCTCCAGTTGAAGTCAAGCAATAACAACTCGTCACACGAGCTGGCAATTATGAGCAAATGTTTTCGCAGCGCATCCAAAACTTTCAATTTGGAGGCCATTGAACCCCAGATTCTACTCACCAATCTCACAGTAGAAGCCGCCCCAGCCATTGGGACAGGAGCAGCGGCCACTGCGCAGGCAGCGTCCATTGTTCTTGCACGGGATCAGCTTGCAGGTCTCCGAGTATTCGCAGCGATCGCCCCTCGCATAATCCGGACAGATGCAGTGCGGCTGCAGCTTCTCGTCCAGCCAGCAGTGGCCGCCCGACTCACAGGAATCCCCGCCGCAGGCGGTGCCGTCGCAATCGCGAATGTTACGTGATTCTGCGCAAATGAATTAACAAAAAAAAAAAATTAATTTCTTATTATTTTCATGCACATGGTAATTTAAAATTGAAACGCAAAATTGAGAATGTAGCCTGGACTAAAATTCATTCGGAAGTTCTTAGCATCATTTAATTTGCCCATTCATATCAATAACTTTCCTTTATAATCATCGTTTTTTGTATTTCCCCGACATTTGACAAATTTCATAATATTTAATATTGCACAAATTTTGCAATATTATCATATTTTTAATTTACCGAGAGTTTTATCATTTTGTAAACGCAACGTACATACATATGGCATATATAAAAAGTCATGTTTGTCTGTCTATTCCCTTGCAAACTGGAGTCCCAGTATTAAAGCCAAACTAAGGTTTACCTAGATCCGTGTTATTTTTGCAGTCAGATGTCGGATTCGGCCGGATTGGGCCACTCAATCGGGTAAATAATAGGGTTCTTGTATGACAACATTTTATTTTTTAAAGCTGTTTTAACCAAATCAGACAAACTCGAGTTCAAACATGCCTCATAGCACCTCATTGAGCAAAATCTCAATAGGAACAATCTTTAAATGTGTTTTGTATGAAGATCTTTTCTGTTTCAGCAAACTTAGCAATTCCTTAAATATACCTAGGCTACGTGTCTACCAGGAAATTAAGTCTTTAACCTGTCCACGATGGCAACTTTTTCTTCTTCGCATAAAATTTGAACTAATTTTAATATTAAATCATGCCCCACTTCAAACAAATTTGGTCGTTTTTAGTTTTAAAAAGTTTTCTTAAAAGTTTCATATTTTAAAAGTTCTTCTCTTACTCTCAACTTGCAAAGTTTTCATGAATTTTAAATTAATGTGTTTTATATTGGTGAATAATATACATATGTATGTAAATATTAATTGGTTTTGTTGGCACATTAATTATTTGGTGTCATATTTTGTGCGTTTGTTGCTTACCCACGATATTCGTTTCGTTGAGGACAATGCGAGTGCCGCTGACGACGAGGCCCCGGACACAGCCACGGAATGGTATGGGGAAGCCGGAGATGGCATTGTGCGGCAGCTTGGAGACATCTTTCAGGCCGCCAATGAAGAGCAGGGAATCGGGCTCGACAAGCACCTCGGCGGAGGGCGCCAACGCCGACGAGGCGCTGCCCTCCACCCACAATGTCAGCCAGCGTCCGCGCTGCGCCATTTTGATCTTGTGCCATTCACCAATGGCCAGCATGCGCACACTTCGGACGACGGTCACATGGTTGCTGGGTCCAGAGATGCGGAACTCGACGACACCGCCCTGCAGCGACAGCGAGACGAATCCGATCTTCTTGTCCTGATTGTTATTGAGCGTGCCAAAGTAGAGAAGCAGTCCACGCTCGGAGAGTGGACGCAGCTGGAATTCTATGAAGAAAAACTGGACACGATGATGCTCCTCGAAGGTCTTGGAGCCCATCAGCGGCACGGGAGAGAAGCTGCGCTGCTTCTCCACCTCGTTGAGCAGCTTCATTACAAAGTGTGTGCTGGGCGTGGAGATGGGCTTGGGCGGCATCAGCTTCTTGGTAAAGTTGCGATAGCTGACCATCTGGGAGCGCTTGGCGCCCAGCTTATCGCCGCCATCATAGAGGTAAGGCCAACGCACGGCCAGATACGAACGCCGACCCGTCAGTGAGACGTCGCTCAGTGAACGTATTTCTACAGCAATCAAATCAACAAGATGTGTCAGAGTTTCAGATATGGTATATAAGCGTAGTTATGCCCACCTTCCTCACAGTTCTTGCCCGTGCGTCCCACCGGGCAGTCGCATTCGTAGCCGTTGACAAGCGGCACGCAAGTTGCCTCCTCGTAGCATTTGTTGTTGAAGGAGTCGCAAGGATTTGTGGCCTGTGCACAGAGCGGACCGTACCAGCCCTCCTGGCAAATGCAGCTGTGCGTGGGGAAGAGTTTAATGGTTCAAAGGGTTTGACATCCTTCAAGTCTTAATACTTACGTAAAGGTGGCGCCATGCTGGAGACAGGCTCCGTCGTGCTGGCAGGCGTGCCTGTGGCATTCCCGAGTGCCGCATTGTCCAACACCTCGACCGCGAACGCCGCGTGTCTCCTGCAGCGGCACAGTTACTTGGCCGGCCTTGAGCTGCACATCGTAGATGCAGCCCTGGAAGCCCGAGTGCAGCGGCAGATCGTGCGGCAGCGTGTTGAAGTTGGCGATCTCGTGGCCGCCCAGGTACAGAATGGGCAGCACGTCCATGCGGCTGACACTGCCCGGCGAACGGCCCGTAATGTTGAACTTGCCATCGACTGAGAGCCAGGCCTGGCGACCGATGCGACCCACCTTGATCTCGTAGGGCACACGCGGCGCATCCAGTCGGAAATCTATGGGCTTCTGTGTGAAGATGCGACGTGGTCCGGCGCCCAGATTCCAGGTGAGCATTATATAGCCCTGTATAAAGCTGACGGCCAGATGATCGCTCTTCTCGTCATGATAGCCGGATTGGCCCAGAAATGCGAGCAGCGAAATTTGTGACATGGTCTGCGGCAGTATCTTAAAGCTCAGCTCCAGAGAGTACTCCAGCGGCACGGGCACCGTGTAGGCCACAAACGAGGAGAGGCCATTAACGCTGCCCGAGAAGGAGGGCAGTGCCACCTCGAGATCTGCACAGCCGATGCAAGCACTTAGTGGGAGCAACAAAAATGAAAGCGTATACAATAAATCACTTACTGTGCTCGCAGTAGTGGCCGTGCTTGCCCAGCGGACACAGGCAGAGGTATCCGCTGCCCGGAAATTGCACACAGGTGCCGCCATATTGACAGGGATTGTCCTCGCAAACGGATATCTCGCAGGTCGGCCCCATATAGCCGGTGGGGCATTTGCATTTCCATTTCTCGGCCTTGTCGCCGTTCGCGTCCAGCTCGTTCGATTCGATCTTGATGCACGCGGCGCCATTGCGACAGGGACTCGACAGGCAGGCCAACGAGCCGCATTCCGTAATGCCAAAGCCGTCCAGTGCGTCGCTAGCATGTGCGGAAAAAAGGGAACAGCGAGGGGAAGGTCGGTCAAAAGGCTGGTTAACGTCATCTCTAATTTCATGAGCCTGCTAATTCGCATGCCAATTGCCCGCAGCCAACGCGACCCCGCCTGTCAGCGCCTGCCCCATGTTCACCCCACCACCTTCCGCTTGGCCCACCCATCTCTATCTGCCATCTGTCCTGTTGCCCATCCGAGCGGCTGTTTGTGACAAATGGACAAATGGCTTTCGCAGCTATCGCCTCGCGCTTCTTTCTCTTATTTAATACTCGAATCTCCTCTTTTCAATCGTTTCCAGAGTGGTAAAATTGATTTAATCCGCAATGTCCCTTCAACTTTGAGATTGTGCCTGCCTTCTGTCTGCTGGCTTAAGTTGTCAATGGGTTAAGGCAGCGATTGGTTATCGTTAATATAATACAAATTAATCTGCATTTTTATCATTGCTAATGGAAATTAAGGACCAGAACTCAGAATAGACTTTCAAACTTTCCCTGACACTCTATCTAAAGAGCACAATATACTGTTCGATTAACTAGTTATATATTGTTTCTTAATTATTCTTTTTGGCCGAAGATACAAGGATATTTATTTCTTTATTTTAGTTTGTCGATAATATTATCGATCAAGTGTTTATTGAGCCCCTAACAGCGAATTTGCTTAGGATTGCCCTTTTTTCTACCCTGAACCTACTCAATATGATTAAAAATTGTTGTGCAGAACTTTTTCGATTCGAAATAGTATATTTATTCTTGAATCAGGACGTGTGTAACAGTGTGTGAAACTACATTAGCTAGAAAAATACTATACTAAAATACTATATATATTCCATTATACCGCGTAAAATGAGTTTTCTTTTATTTTTAGTCGATAACTCGTTTCCATTTCCATTTCCAAAACATCGATTAAACTCAATTTTAAAACTTGTTATATTAGGCAACGCTCGAGAGCTATGAGAACCTGATGTAATATCACCCAAATTTGGACTTTACTAAATACATAAATTTGCATCCTTAAAGTCTTACAAAAAATCGGACTATAATCACTGACGATATTCAGTAGCAACCGCATAGTCAACTTCTAGGCGAGAGGTGTGCGTACATGCGTGTGTTTGTGCGTGTGTGTGGGCGTGTGTGTGCGTCTCTGTATATTTATGTAAAGAACAAAGCTAGAATTTTTGTATAGTCTTATAAAAAGACGCGGGATTCAGGGTATATCCTAGTCGGGCACTCTCGAGTAGTTGTCCGATTTTCATGTTCGACACATTTAAGAAAAGTTAATAGAAATTCCATAAATTTTGTTTTTGATTTTTCAGATAAGTTTGTCCATAGATTTTATCAAACAATATCAATATATTTTAGTTGTTTATTTATTATCGTCATTTCCATGAATGACTATCATAGAACTAGCTGAGACTTCAACTACTGGGAATATTGTTGGACCTTATCGAGTGATAAGAGAAAGATTAAGCTTTAATTAATCAGTTTTGTATATATTTCTTCTAACTCTGTCCAAGTCTTTAAAGAAATTTAATCCTTGTATTTAACTGATTGATGTTTTCTTCTTTGCCGTAAGATTTTCTGTTCAGTTCAACTTCGGAATTTCGTTAGCTTATTTATTCGCATGTGCCAAGTTTTTGTTACTGTTTTGTGCCCGGGTTGGACGGGCTTACCGCCCATTTAATCCTACAGGCGTTTTTACTGCATTTTCACAGAGCTTTTATCCGGCTCCACCTGGAACTTTGTGGTATTCTACGCTGTGCCCCGGGTCAGATGCGTATGTGGCATAAAGATTTAAGAGGCGGCAGCGTCATAACTTCTCTTGCTGTTCATTAGGCATACAGACTGGCCGACCTGGCACAGTAGCTCCTAGCTATGACTACCCGCTGTAGAAAGGACTTACCCGAATATTTCGCGCGACTGTCCGTTGATGCGGAGTGTGTGGAGGCAGCCGGTGAAGCCTGTGCCGCTTTGGGCAGGCGGCAGTTCGATAATGAGGCCAATTGGCGCCTGGGGTGCGCCGCCCAAATGCAGCCAAGTGTTCAGTATGACCTCGGGCGTGTGCAGGCGCGGCGGCAACAGTTTCAGCCATGTCGGCTGATCCCCGGACATGGCCAGCGTGTCGTTGACGAGCAGCGAGGCATTGCAGTGCGTGTAATTGCGGCTGAAGTCCAATCTGAAAGCATACAAGCGATTGGTAGGATGAGCAACGATAAAAGCGCCCCCAGGCCTCGTCCTTTTGGGTAGTCCTGTCGGGCTAGTGCACATATAAAATATTTAATATGCCGCACACTGCGGGCAACTTTTTCGTTGCCTTCTGCTGCGTGGGGTATCCAACAAAAATAAATATAAAAAAAATAAAATAAGAGAAGAAAAAGTTATTTCCAGCATGCCAAAGCGTGCAAATATTTATGACGCCCGCACAAAGATGCCTCATAAAACCCCCGCATCAGGCAGATTTTTTCCTCTGAACTGACCTTTTTTGCTACCCCAACTTAAACCCAAGTCCCGGCACTGTGGACTGCACACAGTTGAAAGTGGGACAAAAAAAACATTTTTAATAATCTTATTAAAATATAAGTGCGGATCGCAAAACTAAATAATAGTACAAACTATTGAATTGCCCATCTTTAATTTTATTTTATACAGGATTTATTTCATTATCTCTACAAGAACTATGCATTTTTTATAATCATCGACCCACTATGCAACCCCGAACCGCCAATTGGCCGTAATGTCAATCGACTGTCAAATTTTTGTATCGCCTGTCAGGGACACGGAATTTTTTTCGACCCTTCTATAGAGAGCCTTTTTTTTTGTGTGGTTCTGGAATTCTTTATTGTTTCGTAGCAGGAATGTCACCTGACGTTATTTGAATGCTTTTTGTTCAACGCTTTTACCAAAGTGTTTCCGATTTTATTTGTCTGTCAGTTTTGTGTGTTCTGTCCAATATTCGAACTGCGGGATTCATATTTCAGTGCGTTCATTACGTTTAAATGTTGACATTTAATGGGAACAGCGAGACACAAAATTGTATTGTTATATATATTTTTTGAGAATGCAATGAATGCAGAATGTTTCTTGACAAAAGATGAACACGGATATATTTGTCGCATGTGAGTCAAATGTTTGTTATGATTGGTATCCGATTTTATTCAACAGACATTTTTTTAACTGAAAAATAAACTCACAATAATTTTTGCGAAAGTGTATCCTTTGTCAATATTAGATCAAAGTAAATGCTGCAAAAAGGGTCGAGTAATTGAATTTCCTTAAAGAAAACGTAGCTTTTATACATAAACCAAACTATTTACTAGTTAAACGTTCAAGAGGAATTCATAAATATAATTGTCTTCAAACCACAATCGCTAGCGGGCTGCCCTTGAGGTAAAATACACAATTAGCCTTTGCTTTTATCGAATGAATTCAATTCCTTTTTGACCTTCTTAATCCCTCACAATTGGCGTTTGGCCGCAGTCGATGCCAAGAAACTAATTTTGCGTAAAATAAGTAAACTACTTTAAGACATTCGCACAGCTTTTCATACTTAACAGATTGTTATATTTGGTTCAATTAGCTGCGGTTGATTGAACCTTAAAGTGCATTTGCATTGTTGAAGCGGCCAATCAAATTGCGCGGTTAAACAAACGGTTTTCTTTCATTTTAAGATGGCGGCAAAGTTGCGGCCATTATTGCACTTAATTTGATTTGCATAGCACGAACTGGAACGGAATTAAATGGATTAAGAGCAAAAGGCTCTTCAAGTAAAAGCTCCGTAATCGCGCGCGTCTAGCGGTAATTGTTATTGTTTTCTAATTACACGGAATTCTCGAAAATCCCCAAGTTAAATGTCAATTGCGTGGAGCATTAGGCTCATTAGGCACGACCCAGCCCCATCCCTGGTTAAATCTACCCAAAGGCAACAACTCGACAAATATGGCAAAAGTTGAAGCAGCACTTTCACCGCAGGACACTCATAATTGTATGTATGTGTTTGTGTGTGTGTGCTTGTGTGTGGAACTAGTTCATCGAAGGTCTGTGTTCATTGCCATTGTCGCGACTGGGAGACGCTAAATCGCTTCTGGGCGAATGAGTGAAGTGGAAATGGAGCTGAAGCGGGAGGGGGCGGGCATGAAGTGTCCTGGCGGCATGGCCATTAAGCACGCAAGGCAAATAAAAATAGGCAACAAACATAAATTTGTTGCTCGTAAATCCACTGGCGGACCCAGTTTTGTGGCACATGAGCATGCCCCGAGCTGGGACCAAGTGCTAAAAAGTAAATTTGTGGTCGATTCGATAGTCATAAAAACACGAAAGAGATATCAAATGCCTATTACTATGGCCATCTCGCTCCAACAGTTTATTATTTATATAGGCCAGTCTGGTGTTTTTTATACACCCTGTTGCCATTGAAAATGGCTAAAAAGGGGTATATTGGTTTTGCGCAAAAGTAGGTAACAGCCAGAAGGAAGCTTCGCCGACTCCACGGGTGAAGTTCGGTAATCCATTCGGTAATTTGGGACCTAGATTAGCCGACTGAGAGACACAAAATTGGTCATCTAGATTCTCTTATAGTATACCCTGTTCAAGAATTTATTTTTATAATTTCTTATTAATTTTTTTTTTTTTACCCTTTGGCTCAACATACATTTGGGTTGCCTTAATTAAGCTGTGAAAGTTTCAAGCAAGTTCGACTATAAAAACCGAAATTATTTAAAAAGGAATTTTCCATGCTGCGGGTTTGAAGAAAGAAAATGCACAGCCGCTGCCGCGTGTTTGTGTGGAATGTGATTTTATCTGTATAACTGTGTAAGAGAAGGGTACAGAGTATCTGCCCGTCAGCCCCTCCCGATTAGTTTATTTCACTTGTTTCTCTTCAACCTTCTTAGGCCGCTCTCAATGCACAAAATATTTACTTTAGGAGCCAGCCAACCTATTTGCCAGATATATTTATTCCTTAATGTGCTGTTTATGCCACTCGTCGTTGCCGCGTTGAGGGAATTCATTTGCTTGTTGATTTTATAAAATGATTACTTGGTCATTTTCCATATGGCTGAGCCCATCAAATTGATGGCCGAGTCCAAAGTTACTTGTTAAATGCAAATGATCACATGTCCTTATAGCTCGCCCTCAAAATTGGAATAAGTATTCAATTAAATGTTTTATTTAGTCTTGTGGTCAGCATATGGAGTTTAGTCGGGCATAAATTAAACTGCAAGGACTAACAACAGAGAAGTGGATAAAAGCTTATGTGGGTGTGAATCGGAAATGACTTAAGAGGTGTCTTTGTTGTTCAATTCATTTTATTCACATCAAATATATGCTGCTTATGTTCTTGAAGAATCTTGGTGTTTAAGGGAGTCCTCCTATGCAATTGTCCAATCTGAATTGTATACCTCCGTCGACAAGCTCATATAACCCAAAATCTTACAATGGGTCAATATTCTTGTGGGTGATTTCGAGCTTTCGATAAAGCTGTCTAGTTACTATTAGGGAAAAGTTTAGCAATGCCAAGTTGTCAATTATGGTCGTACAAGGACGACTTGAACAATGGAAAGCTCTTGAATGCAATCTGTATGGACATCCTCTTGAATCTTATCGCGCTTAGTTTTCCTCTGAACATATTTTTTCAGCTTATTATATAAAAAGTTGCCGCTTCTTTTGGATGTGTCTAAGTTGTGTGTGTTCCTTTGTTATCGCAATTGTCTTATACGCCATTACGTTTCGCATTCGAAAGTGGCGGCAATTCCAGGAACTGTTAGTTAAACGATTAATTACGCAAGAGCCCCACATTACTTTCGCTTTGGCCCAGTATCCCTCTACTCTGTCTCTGGGGGCCATCGCAGCCATTCAACTTCCGCTTCCGTTGCGAGCGCCGAAAATGCGGCAAATTAAATTTCAGCCAAAAACCAACTACGCCAACTAATTACGCATGAATGCGAAGCCAAGGATCGGCGAATGCGCGGCGCAAGGAACAGTCAGATGTGAGATGGAGCCGAGGGAGCGACTGTGGTCGTGGAAATGTTCAAAAAAAAAAGCGGAGCTAGCGCAATTTATTCTACACTTGAAGCATTATAATTTGTGGTGGCCAAACGGCATGGAAATCGACATAAGGCAACTTTAGTGGCCTGTGCCCCAGGCAGCCTGCGCTCCCAGCAATGACAGTGACCCGCTAGCTGCACTCTGCACTCGACACTCGTGTCAGGCGCAATTTAAAAAGTTAATTAACGTGCCGACCTCGCCGCTATCAATGTGGGCTGCACGACCCCTGATCCCCAGCCTGTGCCCCGACCCGCTGTGGACCACATAATTGCATTCCGTGGCCGGGCGTTTCACTTACTCAGCTCGAATGGTAATTTCGTGGCCAGTATTCACAGGCGTTTCCAGTTCGCTCAGCAGCATCGTTTGCAGCCCGCACGAGAACTGGAACTGCATGAGACCCTTCTGCAGGAATAGCGCCATGTAGTGGCCACCCTTGGTGCCCTGGGCGGCAGCCAGCATGATCAGTCCATTGGTGGCCCGGGTGCGCACCTTTAATTGTATATGCATGGGCAGCACCGCGTCCAGGGCTTCATGCTGTGGAATGTCCTTGTAGATGCGATGCGACACATACGAATCGCCGGAGAAGGCGGCATTCCGGATGATGATCGGCAGCTCGCAAAGCGGCCCCTGGCGGTCAAAGCGGCAAACACACTAAGAGAATTGAAAGAAAAATATCGTTTTTATATTAGTTTTTGAGATTTTCAAGGAGCATTGTGAGTATTCTAAATGCTAGATCTAAAAGATTCTTCAAAAACAGTCAACGGACTTTCTGTAAAGTTTTCTTGAGAATAAATAAAATTGAGATCTTCGCTCGATAGAGTATGTTTCAGATGATCGATAAGTTGCCCCGTGCCCATGCAACCGATAAAAAATTAATAATTAATTTTGAGCAACAAATTCGGCTACCGCCTCCTCATCTTACAAAATCAAATAAAAGAAAATGAAAATAAAAAATGCATAATAAATAAAAAGGTAATAAAAAGCCACAATTTTAAGGCGGTGACCCTTAAACTTTGGGTATATTCTATGGCATAAGATAATACAAAACTGCACAAAACTTCATCAACAATGCGTAAGAAACATAAAAGCTATTAAAGATTTTGGCCAGACATTTTCTCTATGCATTTTCACACATACATTTAAATACGTGCTTCCTTTTTAATTTTTTGTTTTAATTGCAATTGTAATTGTGTTGTATATGTGTGCGGCTATGTAAATTCCTTTTAGAAATTCATATGTTTTTATGCAGGTGGGGTAGGAGGCGCTGGGTTGATTTTGAGGTGTAATTAATAGGTGAAAAGGTCAAAAAGTGCATTCATTTCCTCGTATTCCACTTGAGAAAGCGAGCTGTTGCTGGTTATTGTTAAAGCTTGTGTATGTTTATCTAAGTAGATAGTATTAATTAACATAAATACGCATGATTTTAAAATGTTGATGTTATCGATTCTCCTTTCTTAATTACATCCTAAAACAGTTCAATATGGGTAAAAAGGTCCTTCTATGAAACGTGTGGATCCGGATTGTTTCCAATCAGTTTCAAGCTTGAGTTTATATTTATTTATATAGAAAAAGATACAGGATATTTCCTATTGGGGAACTCTTGGTCTTAATTTAATTTTTAATTTTTTGGATTTATTAACATAACTTGGACATATTTCTTATCAAAAATAAAGTGTTATATTAGTAAGCTTTTACTTTACAAACGTAAATCATTGATGCTGTACAAAGTCATTAATGAAAGAGGTTTTTGGAGCACATAAAAAGAGATTTCTGGAAATGCTTTTAAGTTCATAATAATATGCCGCAGCAATTTCAGTGCTTAAAACTTGTGACTATTAATTTAAATGTGTGCTTTAAGTGTGAGGCATGCTAAAAGTTTTGAAAACTATTATGAACATGAGTTCAAGAACATGACTGACTTCTCGAGAGAGCGCGAGAATTTTTCATATTTTCTGAAACATATGACCAACTTCCATTAGGTGCGTGGCTGGGACCATGCTCCCTCTCCCCCTCCCTTTCCCCCTCCTTCTCTCTGGAGGTCACCAAGGCTGTCGCCAGTTAATAGTTTGCCCCACTCTCCAGTTGCTTTGCACTTCATTTGTTCAATTTGATGGGGTCGTCTGTGGGTCACTTTCTCGCTTTCTCTCCCCCTCTTTGCGTTTCTCAGGGCTGCGGGTTTTTAAAGTAAAAGTTACAACGAAAGTTTTGGGTGCTGTTGCAGGCTCCTTGTTGCAGATGCGCTGCACTTAAAGTGTCCCTTGGCGGGGCATGAATTATTAAAACCAGGACAATGACGCAGCAGGACAACGCTGCAGGCGAGCAGCGCGCCAAAAAGTTAATTCATATTGCTTTTCAATTTATTGGCATTTTTGTTGTTCGCCCAGGCTACTGCTTATTGAAAGGAGTCGCTCGCTAGCTCGCTCGCCTTGAAGGACTCTTCTCCAGAGTATTTTGGCCCAAAACTTTGTTTGGCACAGGCAAAAATAAATTAAAATTGTTGCAATTTGCTTCAGCTCCAGTGCACATACATTTTTCGCATATTTACGCCAGCTTGCCTTAATTGTTTCGCCCCTCCACTTATTTAATAATAAAAGGCTGTACTACCTTGAGTTAATTGCAGATTATAGCACAATAAACTACAACAATAAACTATAAAGTACTGCGCAGTTTTGTTAGAGTTTTATTAGAATTCTCAAATGGTTTTAGCTTCTCGGGATTGAAACGCGCACTCTTGAAGTGCTTGTTCGTTTGATTGTTCAAATTGCAGTAGACGTAGACAGTAAACAGTTCAGTTAAGGTTTTGAGTATTTAATATTGATGCTTTAATAAAAAAAGGCAGGCTTTTTTTCCTTTGCCAATTTCACCAGGTTAAAGATTCAAAAAGGAAACAAATTGATTGCATTTCTTGAACAGAAAAGAAAAGTTTGGCTATGACAGATCCGAGTTGTTCTTGAAATAACTATAAAAACTTTATGAATAGCCTGGAGCAGGCGTGCTTAATATTAGTGTGGTAGTAGTCTATGTCATTGACAAAATATATGTCGCAGATCTGCTTATCTCATAACAGCAAAAATCGTTCAGCTTCGAACTACTTTGTAAATTAGCTTTCATTGAACAGATTGATCGAAAGCTGAGTACTTGTAAAAAAAGCTTTTTAGAAATTCCATAATGTCGAATAGGCAAGTTTTCGGCACCTTGAAGATATATGTATCCTACCTTAAAGTCTTTAAAAGTCTTGGCAAGACAATAATTTAGCAGAAAGGATTACAAGCTAAGCAACGGCTTTAAGCGTAGACATCACCATTCGGTAAGCAGATGACATCCAGTTCGAAAGTCATCAGCTTAAAATAAATCTGAGAGCAATCTGCCCAATTTGTAATACTCTACTGCCTATCGAAATAATGAGCATTCAACGCGCTTGTTGCGCAAATAATCATGGCCTGTGGGGCAAATCATGCACATGCCTGCATGGCAGGCAGTCAAAGGATTGGGTGTAACATCTAAAGTAACGAGGTATCCTTCCTCAACCCGGCAGCATCCCATCTCGTTGTTTTCATTTTGTATTTCGTGCTCAGGAAAGGCATTACACAGAAATCAACGCCTGATGTTGCAGCTGTTGGAGACGCTTGCTTGCCAGGGTCAGGTTGCATGCTGCATGCTGCATGCCTTCTGCCTCTAGGGGCAACAAACTGTGTAGCTACATACAACAAGTACTTTTTTGCGTACGCCATTTTCGTATGCGTTCCGTTATGCAAAAACTTTTCATACATCAGCTTTTCCGGGCTTTGGCAGTTGCGGAGTTGCAATGCATAAAAAAGGAAACCTAGCACTTGGTGTTAAAGTTCGCTCTCATAACAATTATTTGATGTGTATTTTGCAGATTTTTTCTCGAAACTTTTGAGCTAGCTAAATGTGGCTCCATTTTTCGATGACCTTTGCAACTTTATCAAAGTAGATTTTAGAGATTTCAAAGTAGCTTGAAGCACAACTCTCCTATAATACGCTCTTTTCTCTTTCATACTATTTTATCCTCTGCAAGGGCATAATTAGAGCAGACTAAAATTTTTGTAATTTTCCTTGTAAAATTCCTGTTATGCAAATTTCTCCAAATGGCATGAGTCATTTTTCACAGCAAAATGTAGAAAAATTTTAAAATAAATATTGCTTCTATTTTTAATTCAGTCATATAAATGTCAAAGCCTGGAGTTTCCCGTGAACATTATAACGGCAGATTTGTGAAAAGTGTGCACACACTGTTCTTTGACGCATTTGATAGCTGCTTTAAAGGCAATGCGGGCAACAATCCAATTGTAACACGTCCTTAAATGTCATCAGAAAAATGATTAAAAGCTGTGAAGAGCATATTTTTCGGAAAGGCGACACTCAGGACACATTAGGCCAGAGACGCGCGGAGACCATGCCGAACCATGGAGAGACATGTACCGTGTATCCGTTGCAGGCAAAGACACGCAGACATGTGGTGAGCGTTTAAAAGGGCTCAGCAAAGTTTTCATTAGTGGCGTCAGCTTTTGGCGTTGGCGTTGCCAGAACGCGCAATGCAAATGCGACAAATAGCAGAAGGAGAGGGAGAGAGAGAGAGATAGAGAAGGGGAAGGGGGCAAAAAGCAAGCAAACATTTGCAAAACCCCAAACCCAGCAGCTGACACTTGAAATGTGCTTAATGCCACTTTACGAGTGACTTTCGCTGAGTGCGAGTGCCACTTTGCGTGCAGCTCTCGCTCTCGCTCTCTTCTTTCACATTCTCTGTCTTTTTGACTAGACACGTTAAAAATATGCTTTTTCATAAGCTCGTTCTCCCCGTCAACCCGTCATAGCCCCCACTGGGGTAAACGAAATGACAGCTGACATATGTAAGTGTCTGCCTAACTGTTTGTCTGTGTATGCGTGTCTGCATGTGCTTATGTCTCTCCCTCTCTTTCGGCAAACAGACGCATGTATGTAGATATGTTTCTCTTCTCACGTATTTGACGCGATGCTCAGAATTAACGGAAGGACTACAAACACACACGCACATACTCGGCGCTTTTGTGTGTGGTTAAATTACTTGGCAACAATAAAGTGGCATATGGTCTATGAAATAATTTCAAATAGCTTTTACGCCCATATCCACACACGCTCACAAACACACTTACACCCACCTGTCATTTGTTTGTGTTAGCTTTTCGTCTACCCTGCTGTCTGTTTTTCTACCTTTCTCAGTCATTCTGCGGTCTTTCCCAAGTGTTAAATTTGTTAGGAAAATTAAACATGTGTGTATGTGTGTGCGTTTAGTTTTTAAGAAAGTCAACACTATGTCACTAAACGTTGTCAGTAAAGATCTGTCTTGTTAAATTACCTCGTTGTCTAAATATTTAAATAAAAATTATAACTTTAAACAGTGCGGAAAAGTTTTCAAACTTTGGCCAGTGTTAGCATGTATCTATTTATTAACAGTAGTTGCTTAATCCGTTATTCTGTATGTGGCAAATGTGTTGATAGAATCGAATCTAAAACAATTCAGTGTTGTGAAAGAAAGAATAAGTGTTGAAACGTAAATGTTTAAGGATATGCAATTAAATAGAATCGAAAAATCACACGTTTGAGAAAACCAAGACAAAAGTATATGAATTTAAAATTAATTTAAATGTGGTCATACATTTCGTATGTGTGTTTGGAATATCTAAATGCCCATATAATATGCCAGTGTTGTATAGCAAGAATACCCAATGTGGTGAACAGTTACCATATCCAGATATTTTAGAAGACCATCCCCTACGAATTAGTTGAAATTTTAACACCTTTGTTTTGTAATTGCCGATGTGGCAGTTATTAGTAGCCTAGAATTGTTTGTGTGGGAATGCAAATGTACGTGCCTGTGCATTGTCCCTAATGCCACTCAATTTGTCAGACACAAATGTAAAATCCTCCCCCTCTGCGTCGGTTTGCAGCCCCGAACCCCTGGCCATAAAACTTTTTTGGGGAAAATTACCGTACCGCAAGTATTTTCATAAATAGTTGAATGAGCATACAGCTCGCCTACTGTTTACCTATTCCACCTACCTATTCCACCCTCCCTCCCCACTCCAGGGTTGCCTGCTGCTCGAATGGGGGCGTACGCTTTGTGGCTTTTTGTTTTAAAACAAATTTTGCTGTTGTGCTATTTTGTCTGATTTTAACTGAAATTTTGAACGTCACTGACAAGAGGATTCTTAACTATTCTGTTGCAAGGGCAATTGGCTTTTGATGATGGCAGCAGAGCTTCTACACGAAACAGACAGTTTTAGTTTTATTTTTGAAAAGTTTTGGCAGGAAATTAAAGTAAGAGTGAGAATAAGGCAATTTAGTAAATTATTGTGTTCAAGTAAAATAACTTTTGTGGACTTATAGCTGATATTATTTACAATTAAAATATCGTCTTTATTTTGCTAATTGTATACTTTTGATTAAAAAGCACTTGTCATTTTCCCTAAATTCTACTCTATCTACTAATTGGACTCTAAATGGGTAAAGAACGGCATTTCCGTATATATAACGGGCAGAAACAGGCACACCTCAGCTCAGCCTCAGAGAAACTCTATTGGAGACATTTGGTATATATTTTCTCCCATTAGCCCCGCAGCACAAGCTTCTATCAAATCATTAATACCGCGATGCACATACCTTGCAGCTAATAGGAGCTTAAAGGGTTTTGGTCTGCACAGGAGGAAGCTTGAATGTGTGTGACGGCATTTCGGCGTTGGGTAGTTGGTGTCCTAGTCGAGCACTTCCGCTCACTGTTCCCATTAAAAATGGGTAGATATATCAAATTTGATATGTAGGTTCTCGTATAATATCTGTGTAAGATTACGAATAATTAACTTTTTGGATGTCTCCAATTCTCCTCAAAATTGAAAAACCTTATTTTGAAAGCTATACCCTAGGTTTTTTGGCTTCTGTAAATACCTCAGTGAATTCCTATTCCATATTCAATGCGTGATGCTAAAAAGTAAAATGTTCTATGGACAGAGGAGTGCAGGGAATTTTGTAGTCAAGCACACTTAACAACAGGTTTCTTACTAGTTTTTTATAAACATTTTTGCAAAAAAATAGTCGACTTAGCGCACAAAACTTTTAAAAGAACTTTTAATTAGCAGCTTAACTAACATATAAGCAACATCGGACTTCTAATCATGCAGCTCATATAGGAAATGAAAAAATAGTTGATCTGGATAATAGGAATATATGGATGATATGCTATGCAGATGCCTGCAAGGACAACAAAGAATGAATGATTTTGTGAAATGAATATTTTTTGAATATATACTTGGGTATATTCAACTTTTGTATATTCAGACATCCCCAATGCAAATCCTTTATGTTATTTCTTTCTGTTCGGGCCCTTTGTGTAGCATGATAGGTTTCATGGTCATTTGACAATTTGCCTTTAATCTATTTAAATTTTCTCGCATATTTAACTGATTGGTTGCAAAGTGCAATCAGAATTTAATGAAAGCCCTTGTATTAAATATGCCTATGTGTGTGCATAAATTGTTGTCGAGCATAATTTGGATTGCCTGCTCTAGGACTTGACTTGTCCTAATGTAACTCTGTGCCATCTGCGCTGTTGCCTGTGTGTTTCGGGCAGCAGCCATTTCTGTGGATTTGAACCAACCTAAGTAAGCAGCTTACAAATGTTGCAGGCAATGTTGTTGGCCCTTGCCACTGTGCCACATTTAGTTGCTCGACAACCTACATGATTATTTATGCATTGGCCTAGGCACATGAAATCTGCATATGCTTCTCTCTGCTGTGGGTGTATGTGTGTTCTGTGTGTGTGTTTAATAAGGAGCGTGGTGCGAGGTCGGGGAGTGTTCTATATCTGTGTTTGCCATTACGACTTGTCATTTTGTGTGCGGTTCTATCTCGTACAACGCGTTGCTGCCTATTAAATGCTGTGATTAAAGTTTCTCCCTTCTGCACAAATGAGGATTTATTTATCAACTGTAAGTTTCATGAATTTGCGAAAGCCATTAAAATTGAAGCTGGACAATACGCTAGCCTCAAATTTATGTATATAATTTCACTCGGAAAGTTATTGTCGTAGATGCCTGCCGCAAATGTAATTCCAAAGGGTTGAGAAGGGAATGCTAAATATGTAAATAAGTATTTGTATAATAGGAAGTTGTAATAAAATTGTGAGTAGAGTATTGCATCGTTGTTAGAACTTAGAATTTAACACTAAATCATTAATTATAATAGTTCAATACTACCAAAATTAGAATCGTTATTCTTTTCAGCTTTTTAAATTTGCAAATGCGAGTTTACAGGGTAATACAAAGTCGTGCTAATTGTTCTATTTAAATTTGTTGTAGTTTAGTTAAATTATTGGCTGCCTATTGCCAAGGTAATTTCACGCTAATTTAATGACCCGCCAATAGGCAAACAGAGATCTGCAGCGGGAGGTAATGTAACAGGAGTCTCCCACAGGGGCTGATTTATGGCCAATTAGCCGCTTAATGGGGTTGAAAATTGTGAAGTTCACTTTGGTTTCTATCAGTTTTTGAAGGGTTCAAATAAACCAGTTTGGAGAGTCCATCGATGAAGTCCATCAATGCTCAAATAGGGCTCACAGAGAAATCGTGGCTACTCACCCGGGATCCCTCAGATGTGGTCACACAGGTTCCGCCATTGTAGCAGCCGAGTTTAATGCAGTCGACATCGCCGGATTTTTCTTCTGCACCACCAGCAGCACTGCCGATGGCTACCGTGTTGGCACCTTCCGCCTCCTCACTGCTCTCGGTTACCGGCGGCTTCGTCTGCGCGGGCAACTCCGGCTGGCCGGGCGTATTGTAGGCATGCAACGGTGGCGTGGGCGGTGGCATAGTCTGTGCCGACTGTGTGGATGGTGGGGTTGGTGGCACAGTGGCTGCCGGCAGGCTAGGAAGGGTTGGCGGCTCCGTAGGCATGGGTGTGGGTGCCAGGGTACCTGTTGCTCTGGGAGTGGTTGTCTCCCGAGGTGGTTCGATGGTCATCAGAGGCGGCGCCGGCGGGCCAAGCAAATCCTCTGTTGTCATGGTTTGGGAAGTGGTTACCTCCACGGGCATGGGCATGGTTACAGCCGGCGGTAGCTGTGTGGTGCTTGGCTCCCACTCCAGCGGTATTCCTGTGGCTGCGTGAGCTGTTTGTGGCTGCAGGCGCTGGGTTGTCATTGTTGGCATATATGTTGTGGTTGGAAGCGTTGTGTTGCCCTCCAGAATGGTGACCACAATGTGAGGAGCTTGTGACGTGGTTAGCTCCACGCTGGGTGGTTCATAGTCCAGTGGAGCTGTGGTGGTTTCCTGTTGTGGTGTGGGCGGCTGCACTGTGGTGAATCTGCCTGCGCTGGTGCGATGTGTGGTAATGAGCACCTCAGCTGGGTAATCCGTGAAAAAAGGTGCCGCCGTAGTGGGCAGCTCGGTCCACAAATGTCGCGTTGTTTCCTCCAGGGGAGACTTCGTTGCACGTAATGTGGTTTCTGGCGGAAAATAGGGCGTCGGTGTGGGGGCGTAGTCCACAGAGATGCTTGTTCCAAATGTGGTCACCCGATGGACAAAGATGCTGCCGGGTGTGGTTACAGTCATCGGTTGCTCCACAGATTCGGAGCTGCCAGAGGAAGCATAGTCCACGGCAATGGTTATGCTCGGCCTTTGGGGTGATGTGGGGCGCATTGTGGTGGTGGGTTCCTCGCTGGAGCTGCTGCCACCACTGCCGCTAATATCGAAGCGCCGCACCGTTGTGTATTCCTCGGAGGTAATCACTTCCGAGGAAGTTTCGGCAGAGGAAGAGGTGACGCCGGGTGCGGGCACCGGCGGTATGGTCGTGTAGATGGCGTGACTTTCCTCGGAGGAGGAGACGGAAGAGGAGCTGCCTGCTGGTGGTGTGGTGGGTCCGGCTGTTGGCTGCATCTCTGGCGTAAGCTCCAGCTCTAGGTGCGGCCTTCTCGTTGTCAGATCTTTGTCTATGCTGTGACTATCGCTCTCTGGAGGCGCTGCCGTCACTTTTACCCCCACCAAGTGCTCCTCCGATGAAGACGAAAGCTCAACTGCTGGTGTGGTGGTTGCAGGAGCTGCAGGCGGTGTGCTTGGCGCCATGGTCGTCTCTGGAGGCGTAACCGGTCGCACAGTGGGAGGCGCCAACGTTGACGGGAACATGGAAGGTGTGATGGGCACCACAGGTGGTGCAGATATCGGAGGTGCCGTGTAGTTGCAATCCAGAGATTCCTCGCCCACCATCAGGCATTCGCACAACATGCCCGTAAGAAGTGGGGGGCAGGAGCACGAGAAGGTATCGACACCATCAATGCAGACGCCTCCGTTCATACAGCGCGGGCCCAGCTGGCATTCGTCATACTGGAACTCGCACTTCTCGCCGTGGTAGTCCGGCACACAGTAGCATGTGGGTATGTTCTCCTCCATGAGGCAGAGCGCGTTGTTCTGGCAGGGATTGTCCGCACAGATGAGTATCTCCTCTTCACAGTTGACGCCCGTGTAACCCATGGGGCAGGCACAGGCGTAGGCAGCCAGTTTGTCCACACAGACGCCGCCATTCTGGCATGGCGAGGAGGCGCACTCATTGATCTCCTCCTGACAGATGCGGCCATGCCAGCCGGCTGAGCACTCACAGCTGAACTCCAGACCAGGCCCCTCAATGCATTCGCCGCCATGCTGGCAACGGGCGCCGGTGCCTGTGGCCCAAGGATCAGATGAGCGAAATCGAAACATTTTCATTATTACGGTTAACAAGGACCCATAAGCTTGACTTACCCGTGTCGCAGACGGCGACATCCACCTCGCAGTGATCCCCCAGATAGCCCGGCTGGCAGGTGCAGGTGTAGCCATTGTTACGGTCACGGCATAGTCCGCCATTCTGACACGGATTTGACATGCATTCGTCCACATTTTCCTCGCAATTTGACCCTACTCGGCCGCAGCGTTGACATTCGCATGACGGCGCCAAAAGCAATGATGGCAAGAAAGAGAAGAGAGAAGAAGAGAAGAAGAGACAGTGAGAGATGAGAAAGTGACATTAATTGATATTGATTCCATTCAGTTCCGTTTCATTCCCTTTCGTTCCGTTCCGTTTCGTTCGTGTTCAGTCATGTCAACTTTTCAGCTCTGTCCTTTTAATTAATAATTTATGTTTGCGGGTTAAAGTTGTCGCTTTCAGCGTGGCGTGCAAATGGCTCATAAATAAACCTTGTTATTTTTATTCGCATTGGAAAGGCCAGCTTTACATTTGTTGTTATGGTTATTAAAGCTGAACAGAAACTTTGCCCTTTGCAAATGGTATTTATGGTGCTGCATTGTTTACAATTCGTTTTATGCATTGCCAATGCATTTTTTATGCTCAGGCAGGAAAATGTATTCAATCTTGTTACCGTTCAACATTTACCTCGATTTCTTTCATTTCTATTTGTGCAAAAAGTTTGAAAAGTTCTCTTTTTACGTTCATTTTGGCTGGCTTCAAAGCAGCTGCTCTAATTGAACTCCAGCTACAAAAAAAGAGCTTGAAAAAGAAAAAAAAATAAAACTAAAATCCAAATATCTTTTTTTCAATTAGTGCATCAATATATTCAAAGCGTTTCATTTCCCAGCAGCAACAGCTACTTACAAACAAAAATATAGAGAATGTTGCAATGCAATATAACCTTTCTGACGCTCTATTTTTTTCATCCTTCTCTTAACTACATGTAACATGCAAGTGTACACAATCGAAGTGCAATTGAATGACTTTTCATTATATTAAGCAATGAAAGAGTTCTCTCTGTCCGTATATATGTGCATACTTATCTGTATATATATATCTGTTTGCTTCCATCAGTCTATCTGGCTGCTTGCCTGCCTGCCTGCCTGCTAGCCCGCCTGTCTGTCTGTCGGTCTCTTTGTCTATGCCTTGCAACCAAATACATCTCTCTGCAGCTGCCTTTATCTGACATCGCACAACCAAGTGGAAAGCGAACAAGTTTTTCGATACAAGCGCATCAATGGCAATCAAAACAAACCTTCAAGTGCTGATTTTGGTGCATGCAATATAAACATTTCAAAAGTACTCACACACACACACACAAACCTCCTCCACACAGACACACACACACGACTGTCAAGCACTAAAATAAGAAAAAAGTCTAGAGTTTTCGTTACTTGACCAAGGCGAAGCTTATATGCTCTATATATATTCAATATCAAGGTTTTTCTTACAAACATGACGATTGTATTGTTTATATCATTTCAAGTTTCTTTCCTTGCCTTTAGGTAATATGTCAGATAAATAGTTCGATATATTTTGTAAAATTTAAATATACGACCCATTGCATTTTTATAAGATTTGTTGGCTGCGACCTTTACGGGGCAGGAAAATCTCAAAAATGTATCTATATATGTATACATATTATCCGATCTAGAGTTACGAAACAATATACGTTTAAATAATATATAGTTGGAAAAGCACTTTAGATTAAGGAATTTATACTTTAACTTTAAGCCAGACATCAATAGACATATCTATCTAAAAGCACGTGTCATATTTAGAACTCCAGATAAATAATTCAGTTAAAAATAGACAAGCTAGTCAAGGCTTCGCGACAGATGTCGAAAATGATACGTCGCGTGTGCTTTATCCAATATTGATATAAGTGGGTTTACATAAGAAATATAGTTGATATGTTCGATGGTGCTACATAAAACAGTTGTTATACCCTTCAAGTCAGTTATTTGTTGCATAGGACGACATCACAGCGGAGCGGCAACAAGAAGAACAATGCTTGGAAATACTTTTCAATTTTCTGCTCAACAACTACAAAGACGATGACGACAAGATGGTAGCAGGTGGTGGGGCAGTAGACGAAGAGGTCGCAGTCAGTGGTTGCCAGTGGCAGCAACTGACGAGCAAACAAACAAACAGATAGACAGACAGACGGACAGACGGGCGGACGGACGGACAGACTCAACAGGAAGGCATACGTAGCAGGCTATGGAAGTGTTGAGCAGCGCCCTATTGTGTATGCTATAGTTTTCTTGCGTTTTGTTTGTGGCAGTGGCAACAGTGCGTATGAATGATTTTTTCTCAGTTTGTGTGTGCGTGTGCGTTTGTGTTGCAAATTTATTGCCAGCGAAATGTTTTGTCAGAACTTTTTGAAATTTATTTGGCTGCCTGCCTTGCCCGGCCTGGCTTGCCCGCATATACGTGCTTTTAGTTATAGTCTTAGCTGTTATTTTCTATTTTGGCAACAAGTTGACTAACGAACAGAGAAAAAAAACAGCCAAAGTTTATCCTGGGCCAAAGTTTCGCTTGCTTCGTATCTCTCAAGTGTCTGTGCATCTGTCTGTCTGTCCGTCTGTCCGTCCGTCTGTCCGTCTGTCTGTCAGGCGGCCGAAAACTTGTACAAAAGCACTTCAAAGTGTCGAAACTAAAGTGTCAAAAAGCCTGCATCGTCGCTGCAGCTAGCAAATTCTTTTGCACTTTGTCTAAATAATAGCGTCCAACTTTTTAATTTAATGCACGAAAATTGCATTTAACTCGGCTGCAATCGAAAAAGTACATGTTCGCTTAGCTGCTCAGGTGGTACAGGGGCAGGGGCAGGGCTGGTGCGGGTGCGTAGGTCAGCAACAATTTATCACTTGTGCTCATAAATAACACAAAATACACTGATGGACATAGAAATGTGACTATGCAGAAGCGCACTCATAAATGCTCAGCCCAAAAGATAAATGTCTGTCTCTTCTGTGTGGGGGGAGATTTGTGTTCGTGTGTGTTTTGTTTTTATAATGCAACTGTGATGCTAGCTCATGCTTATGGGTGGATGTTGGAACAGACGAGCGAATATTAAATTTGCATAAGCACTAAATCAACACAATGAACAAACCGAGCCAGAGGCAGCTGCAGAAACCAAGTGAAAAGACAACTAAGAATGCTCGAGTCGGTAGTGCCAACTAGTGGATACCCTGAACCTTCTTTTTTACCTTTTTCAAGGGGAGAATTAATATAAATAAGTTAAAAACAAATTCGATCGCCAGCAGTTTTAACCGAGTGAACTGCTTGCAACTTTTATATATACTAAGAATTGCAACTAAATCGAAAAAGAACTGAAATAAAATAGCAGCACATACATGATGAACTAAAGACATGCATATGAATGTATATGGGTACATGAATATATAAAATGAAAATGTATTTCGATATGAATATTTATTGACATCTACGGGCCAAGTTATCGATAAATCAGGGAAAAAAAAGAACTGCCAGAGTTGTTTTAGACCGGCAGATGCCCTTTTTTTAGAATTGGTAGAATGTTAGTCAAGCATTGCAGCAATCGGTTTACTAAGGACATTCGTCTCATTTGTGCAATAAATTAACTTATTGCTTTCAGTGTATTTGAAGTATTTAAAAAGAACATTGACCATATGAAGATCTTATCTAGATTTTCTTATTCTTTTAAACACGTAAAGGCTTTCAACGGCTTTAGGTTTAAGGCTCGAGTGACGCATTTATTAATTTACAGATTAAGGAACATCCTCTAACAATCATATAGAAGCTTTTATGGCTCATAGATTGTAAATATGTATTAAAACTAACTGAAAGCTTAAAGCTGAACTAACTTGCTTCCTTGTTTGGGACTTTCTGTAATAAGCTTGTAAGAAAGCTCAGTATCGATATTTTATCATAGCTTCACAAGTTAACCGATACTTGCTTAAAGCTTACTTATGCGCTTAAAAGTTAGATCCTATTATGTTTAAAATAAATAAAAAATTCTTTTATTTAGTGGAAATAAGAGTTTCTGTTAGTGTGAAGGTTGATAAAATTAATTAAATTAATTTCATACAAATATTTTGGACATAAGCTTTAAAAGTATGTTGAAGCTTTAAGAATATTTCTCTTTTTATGAGCGTATGCAGTTATTTTAAATGAAAGCTCACAGCTCGTTAACGTTTTCTACTGGGCTGGTTTTGCTCAGTTGTTAAGCTTGCAAAGCTAAAAATACTCAACTTTAGTTGTTCTTCACTTGTGGACAAGAAAAAGCAAATAATCGAATGCAAAAGTTGTAATTAAAGTTAGACCCATAGGAACTTTGTGACTGAACAGCGTTAACCCACACATACAGACTGTCTCTTTGGTTCGTTCTCCCACTCTCTCCTTCTCCCTCTTATTCTCATCTTATAGTCAACCGCATGAGGTGAGCTGCTTCAAGTTATCCTCAGTCAACAGCTGCTGCCATTTGTTTGCCTTATGACGTCGCTTCACGGCACATAGTCCCATGCATGAGTGAGTTATCACGAATTCTACTCAGCCATAAAACCGCTATTCTCATGGTTTTCGATCTGGCCACATCAAACCGACGCACACACAAGCTCAGACAAACATTCATGATAAATTTCTATTGCATACATTTGGGCTGAGCGTTTTCCACTTCACTTATGTAAATATACTAGGTGTTCTCGAAGTGAATTTCACCTTGAACTGTCGTGCATTTATTTATTATCATTTGCTTAAGCTCTTAAATAAATTCGCTTTGAGCTGCATCAATTTGAGAAAACTTTGCTGCATGCATCGCTTCGGCGAAAATAGGTAAGACGTTTGCGATTTGCGAATGAAACATATTGCAAAATGTAATCGTATTTTTTTAGCTGTCGAGTAATGAATGCTCTTGTCCACCCTCGTATTTCATTGAGGCCACGGGTTCATCCAATAAATTAGAGGAGGGCGCAGTTCGGCTCTGTGTTTGCAATTCAATTTGTTTATGTGTCGTCCGTTGGTGCATGACTTGTTAGGGCAGTACGGAAATTGTTCAAATACTCGTACTTCAATGTTATTAATTGTCGTTGTTAAATAAATACAGAGACTGACATATTTATGAAATGCGAATCTAAGCGAAGACAAGAGAAAAACTTGCAGCAATTTGCATAGGTATTTAGTTGTTTTAAATTTTCATTTTTCCATTGAATATTTTTCTAACTTATTGCAACAGTTTGTAATAACAAATATAATATTCCAATCTAGCTTCGAGCCATATGAATGATATCGATATTATGAAAAAGGGAAGAGTTATTGTAAAATTAATAACACAAAATTTGGGTTATGACATAAAAAAATATATATTTGAAATTAGAAGAAATTAGAAGATCTATGTGTTGACACAAACGGCTAGATCGACTCAGCTCGTCGTCCTGATCAAGAATATATATTTGCATTCACAAAGTGTATATTTAATGTATTTAATTAATTTTAACTTTTCTATTTTCAATTTCCTAGTCATTCTGCAACTACATAGTAAATAATGTGCAGCCCATAGAAATATTTGTTTTGCAAATAAATTTTAGCTACAATATGTATTTCTTTTGGAAATTATGTTAAGTTTGTATTCAACCAATATTTCCGTTTCCCCCTTGCGTATTGCTTTCGTTTCATAGCTATCATTTTGAGCAAACGTTCTGAAAATAATTCACTTTGTGTTAAGCATACGACACGTTGCACAAGGGGCCAGTCAAAGCCGCAGCGGGTAAATTTACCTTTTGTTGCCAGAGGCACAACATGAAATGTCACATTACGCTCCAGTTCAGGCAGCAATGCAGGAAGTGGTCAAGCAATATGGGAGACAAAAAAAGAGAGAGAGGCAGTGTCAGTGAGTGAGAGAGAGAGAGCAAGCTCTCCCTTAAACTCTCTTACTGGCTCGCCCACAATTCTTAACCCAGTTTCCCTGCTGGAGAACGACGCACTTGCGGTTAGCTGTGGCTTCTGGGTGGGTGGGTGGTTGTGGCAGGATCGGGTGGTATTGAGCTTGATTTGACCAACTGCAGCTACTGGCTCGGCCGTGTCCACCGCTGCCCCGCCGTCCCCCATCTGCGACTTTGCAATAGTCACCTTTCTCTATGCAACTATTTTTTTTTATTTTTTATATTGTTTTTTTTCTTTTTCCTTATTTGTGGTTTCAGCGACTGCCACAAGGCCTTTTCGAGCTTTTTTTTACAGTTTTCCATTTGTTTTTTCCCATTTTTTTTTGTTATGTGTGAAGTCGTTAAAGTGGAAATCGATTT
Source organism: Drosophila montana (assembly GCF_035044405.1). Lineage (NCBI taxonomy): Eukaryota > Metazoa > Arthropoda > Insecta > Diptera > Drosophilidae > Drosophila > Drosophila montana. Next base: position 177,976 of record NW_026996881.1, read on the forward strand.
TCATTTTATTGCTGCATGTGCGTGAACAGCAGCTAGGGCTGCGGTTGGGATTGGGGCGGGGTTGGTTTGGTTTTGAGTCTAGGGGCCGCTTGTTCGTTCTGGCGAATGGTCAGCTTGTGTGTGGGGGACGGTGGGGGGGTGGGGTAAGGGTTGGTGAGGTGCTCAAATCACTCTCAGCACTCGCTGCGCCGCAATCGGCGGCATGTTTTATGAATGAATTTTTCGAATTGGACGCACATTTTTTTTGGTGGTTAATGGACGAAACTGGTTGCCATCGACCGTTGGGGGGTTTTACTTTCTTTTTGGGTATTTTTTTCCGACCCACGTTTTGTTTTGAATGTGAAACAATTCTTGGTCGGACTTTGCTTTTTGGCATTCGTTTTTCCATTTTATATTCTTTTCTTTTTTTTTTTGTCGGTAAATGTCTAAATATTTGAAATTCTCCATTAATCAAAATAGTATTTGGCCAAGAGAGCCAAAGAGCACTTTGAATACGGTATGATGAAATGCTTCAGATATTTACAAATATTGATAAATGTGCGATGGATTTGCAGTTTGACAGGCGAGACAACGATTGAGACGAGGGAAATTATGGGATTCTATTATTAAATCGATAAGGGATGATGGCGCAAATGATAGAAGTTAGTTGAAACCAACATCGGAACTTTCACACTTCAAGAAGATTACAATTCGGTTTAAGCATTCTTTTAGTCCTTCATTCGCAACAGCCCATTATATTGTATGTGTGCATTGGAACAATTCATTGCTATATAATAAATAATTTTATATATTATTTACAATATTTTACTACTTTCAAATTGGTATTTTGTTACATATAAATTAATTTAAGAATACATTCATTCAACTTTTTTTTTATCAAACCTTTCCTTTTCAGTTTAATTACACACACAATCTAACTCTATCGCCCTCCCTCTCTCTCTCTCTCTCTCTCTCTCTCTCTCTCTCTCTGTCTATTACTCTCTCACTCTCTCTCTCTCTATCTCTCTCTCTCTCTCTCTCTCTCCGTTTGAAACATATAACCTACATATATAATTTGTATCCTATACCAACCACTTAATTTCCTTATTTAACCACCAGAAATGAAGTTTTTTAGTTTACCTCTAGTTTTCTGAATCCTTCCCTCCCCTACCCCTCACTGGCCAGCACTTTTTGTATACCCTAGTCGAGGGTATTATACTTTGAGAAACGATCGGACTCGGTCGGATCAGACCATACAGTTGCTACACGAATGATCGGTAAAAATACTAATTTATTTTAGGATATTTACTTTGATATTTCGCCCTGCTTCTTACATATGTGCTTTCATCAGTAGATTATTAGACCAATAGTAAAAAAATGGATGAACAAATCTGAAAAATCGTATATGAAACCATGTGGCTGCAAGGGTATTCAACCTTCGGCTGGCCGCAGACAGACCGTATTTTTGTTCAACAAGGTATAAACATTTGTTTTGGCCTCGAGTCCTTGTAAGCAAGAACCTCAAACTGTTGCCATGACCCCTCCTCGTTGTTCACACCCGCACCTTACTGTGTTTTCAGTCGATGCACAAATTGAAATTTGAATGTTATCTGTGCACATTTTGTGTTTCTTATTTGCCAGTTACTTATGCTTTCGGTTGGTGGTCAATGGGAGGCATGGAAGGGGGGGGGGGGAGGAGGTGGTAAAGAGTGCTTCACATATGCGTACAAAATATGGCATCGCATAAAATATTGAAAAATAAAATAAATCAAACAAGTAAGAACGTCGCTCACAGGTGCAAACGACTGCTGAATACCCTGCTCAGACTGTTAGGCTAGCTTACTCAATGATTATTGGATGTGACTCTTAGAACTTGGACCCAAAGCAGTGATTCTCAAACTGCAGCTATAGATAATTGCATGATGTGGGCGTGACAAGGGCACAAGACGTTCGCAGTTAATATATACATTTATTTATATTAATCCGTTTGTCCTATTTGACTGATTGTTGATCAACGCACAGCTGTAATTAACTTATACCGGGATCTTTTAACTCAATTTTGGATTGTTACGCATATTTACTTAAGACGTGATTCGCACCTATCGAAAAATCCAGAAAATTGTTGAATGTTGAATGAGCGAAAGTTCAAGTTTAATCTGATGAGCTTCAAACTGTTTTTAAAGCGAAAAATCTAAACCCAAGTTCAGAAAATTGCTGCATGAAACTATTTGCATTTCATCAGATAAGCTTCAAACTATTTTTTAATTTTTGCAATGTTATTTACCAAAAGATTCATTCCGCTGTGTCCGATTTTGATTTTCCGACGGGCCAGAAGTATTTGTTTATTTCATGTTTTAAATCCGGCGAAAATAATAACCTTAAGACCTTGCCCGAAACCAATATACTTTTTTTTTGCCGTGTGTACAGAGTACAAAATATACCAAAAGTTGAATAAATTGCACATTTCGTTTGCATTTTAAGTTTCACTCAGCTCTTTGTTCATGAGATGTGCGTGTGCGTGTGCTTGTGTGTGTGCTTGTGTGTATTAAAAGAGCGAACGAATAAATGCATATAAGAGTATAAATAATTGAATGAGTGCACAGCTCTGCATAATTTGAATGCGAGTGCAGCAAACAAGTATTCACATTTCGTTATAATTAAGAAATTCCATTTTACCACTGAGCAACAAATTGTTATAGAAACAAAATTCTATGCGTTGAATGGCATCGCATGTAATATATGTTAATGCCAAGGGCTATAGCTAAGCCAAAAACTTTAATATTTATTCAAATTTTGAAAATTATATTACCTAAGTATTTAAATACCAAGCAGTTATGTATCACTGGGCTTACGAATGCAATTCGAATTAAAAGCGTTCGGTTCAAAATTTATGATGTTCATATTAAATCTTTAAAAATGTGTGGCAAATAAACAAATATGAATTTAAGGAAAAATATTCACCCATATGCTGTACCAGTAATATTTTATTATTTAACTAATATATCACATGTCCCAGGGCGGTAATAATAATAATTACAGCGTTGTCAGTTGCCATTGAAATTGTTTTTGGACTATTTCCAGCCAATTTGTATGCACATCTAATCCAAGCAAAGGCAATCTATTTTCGAGGCTTGGATTTGGCCTCAAATACTCGCTGCGACAGTGAGCAATGAAATGCACTTTAGCTCATCTGTGGGTGCTGTGAGCAACTAATCACAGAAACCAAATCCAACTCCTGCTCCAACTGCAGCCTTACTAAAGCAATTCAAGTATGTCACTCAGTCAGCGCTCAGATGGCAAGCATTTCGAATTCGCATATCCCTTGGCTGGGTGGGTGGATTTGGTAGGTTGCCCCTCGAATGTCTTGTGGTGCGCATTGTTGCGCTTTCAATTGCATTTTTTCGCTGCGCCAACGAAAGGCATTAGCTGGAACTCCCCAAGCGGCGCCAGGACAATGTCAAGCCAGGCTAAAGTATCCTGGCAAGCTCATTTTCACGGCAATTGAAGCTGCTGCTCCTGTGTGTGTCTCTCTCTTTGTGCGTGTGTGTGCTTTACAGCTTTTAATTAATTGAATTTTGTACCATATTTCTAGCTCGGATTTCGATTCCGTTTTATTTTTTGCCCCTTAATAAAAACAGAATCTCATTTCTAATGTAGAGCAATAATATTTAAGCCTGCATATAGATGGGACTATAGAAAATGAAGTTAATAAAGAATATATTTCCCATACGCAGTGTGAGCAGAGGAAAGAAGAAGTACAGTCGCTGCATCAGGTGCCACATATTTATAACGGCAGCTTGACGATTAGTTAAGGGTATCTGCTTGTCAGGCATTCTCTACCTGAGCACTCTTATTTGTTTTTCTTTTTTCTTTTGCCTGCCAATTTCTATTGAACTGGCACTTCTAACAGGCTGGCTCAGCTTTTCCAGCATTTTCATTGAAATGCATGTGGAAAATTTTCTATCGCCTGCCTGCAACGTTGCGTAAAATTAGAAAGCATTGTGTTGAACTTCAATGGGCAAATTTATGAGAACTGCCAGAAGCTCATCAATGAGCCGCGCTCTCCCTCTCTCTCTTTCTCTCTCTCTCTCTCTCTCTCTCTCTCAAGTGGGTGGCAGTTCTGTGGGTAGCTATTCAAGTGTGTTAATTAATTAAAAGGTTTTAGCTAATTCAGCGATTCGCTCTTTTTGGATTGCGTAATGCAACTATATTTGTTTTTAATTTTTTGTATTTATTCACCCATTAAATTTTACTTTGAGTTTAATTGAGTATTAGCTGGTATTGTCCTTGCTACATTTGATTTAACCCATTTTCCACTATTTAAAGCAATTAGAGTTCTATATCTAATCGGTTGTGGATAACAGTTTTCCAGCCATTCGAAATAAGTGAACCACGACTTTTAGAATAAGTGCGTAATACTTACTTGTGTGTTGTAAAAGGAAAGTTAAGTAAATCTCTCTAAAATGCGGAATAAATATTGTTTGTGCTGCCTAATAACAATTTAATATTCAAAAGCCAACACTCATCAATCCCATTAACGCAAATATTTATAGTTGTTATTCAGCTAAGCCCACAGCAATTAGCGCATTTTGTTATCTCTATATATAAAACTGTTTGTCCTGACTGACTGACTGACTGACTGACTGACTGACTGATTGGTGATCAACGCACAGCCCAAACCGTAAGAGCTAGGAAGCTGAAATTTTCACTGTAGTTACCTCATGTGATAAAGGTGCACGTTAAGACGGGGTTTCGGGAAATTCCACTCGCAAGTGTGGAAAAATCGCGAAAAACGTTTTTATGTAACTTTTTTGTTTACCATCCGATCAGCCCCAAACTTATTTTCAAAGATATTTGTTCAAATTCATTTGAGGGGTGTTTCGCACTTTTCGGAAAACCCATTCCTCCTTGGTGGAAATGGAGGTCAAAGATTTGGTGGGTGACGTTTCGCGCTCAAATTCATTTCCAGTGATCTATATGAAAAATCATTTGAGACGTGTTTCTCACTTTTCGCAGAATTCAAACTTCTTCGGGGGGAATGCGATTTAAAGATTTTTTGGGCGGCGTTTTAAGTTGTGTCCGATTTCTTTCAAACTTATTTTTAAAGCTCTTTATAAGAACTTAATAAGTACGTATTTCAGCGATTTGGAAAATTCCACCCGCAACAGTGGTAAATTGGCGGAAAACGGTTGTATGAAAGTTTTTTGTTTACCATCCGATCGGCCCCAAATTCATATTTCAAGATCTATGTTTAAATTCATTTAAGGGGTGTTTCACACTTTTTGAAAAATCCATTCCTCCTTGGTGGAAATGGAGGTCAAAGATTTGGTGGGTGACGTTTTGCACTCAAATTCATTTCCAGAGATCTATTAGAAAAATCATTTGAGACGTGTTTCACACTTTTCGCAGAATTCAAACTTCTTCGTGGGGAATGCGATTTAAAGATTTTTTGTGCGAAGTTTAAAGTTGTGTCCGATTTGCTTCAAACTTATTTTCAAAGCTCTCAATAAGAACTTAATGAATACGTATTTCGACGATTTGGAAAATTCCACCCTCAACAGTGGTAAATTGGCGGAAAACGGTTGTATGAAAGTTTTTTGTTTACCATCCGATCGGCCCCAAACTAATTTTCAAAGAACTATATTCAAATTCATTATTCATTCACATACGTGCCACGGGCAAGGCCGGGTTATACCCGCTAGTTATTTATATTTAACAATTAACCTAATTTGATAAAAAAAAACGATGAAAAAATCTACAAAAATCGGACATTATACGTTTATGTGGCTAATCCCAAACCAAAAATAATACCGCACACATTTAAATATGATTGTATATGAAGCGTGTCAAAAGCTGCCGCATAAAAGTTCAATAAACTCGAATGTTTCCATTATAAAATCAATATGCAATATTATGAATATTTTATTTTGGGCCACACTCACACGCACTCACACACACAAGCAACCACAACAACAACAATGAAAAGCGAATGAAGCACAACTAAATCCCCAAAAGGCAATTGATTAGCTTCAAAATGGGGACAATTGGATAGCCGCAAATGTATTTTAATATTGGTTACCATATTACAGACAGAGAGAGAGGCTCTCTCTTTCTAACGCCCATTGAGCAAGGGAAATACAAAATTTATGTAAATCGTTGAGCCACGTGAAATTCAATGAATTTCGATTTGTTGCTTAATTTTTTTTTTGTTTTTGTTGAAATCCCACGATAAATCACCCACTGTCAACCTTTTAAAGTTGCATTGGAAGCGATACGATTTAAATGTCCCAAATAGTTTTTCCATCATGGTTATGAATAAATTGTGTTGGGTGGGGGAGGGGAGAGAGGGGTTGCCAAAGCGAAAATGGAGCAATCGCTTGAAGCTGTCGCCTGTAAGGCAAAAATTGCACAAAGGCAACGCCGATTGGGAAAACAGGACGAACAGCACAAAAACAAGAAAAAATGGCTATCTATGCGACGACGAAGTTTAAATACCCTTTACGAAATATGGCTTTCTATTCGGTCGATTGCTCCCATTGGAATCCTTTCTGATACGACTTTGCAGATATGTTAGGAGAAAAGTGAAGCTCTTAAAGGGATAGTTTGAGAAACAGAAAAATTATTTATACCAAGACTTAGATTACAGATTACAAGAGTTCGTATTCAGTCTACCCTCATATTAGAGCTATACGATGTAGTGTTCTGATGTTGATGAGACTATAATTATAAGGATGCATAAGCTAGTAAATACCGATTAAAATATATTGAAAAACCAAAAAGATTTTCATAAAAAACTTAATTTCCTTTCGTTCCTATGGCAGCTATATGATATAGTGGACCGATCCTTCCGACTCCAGAACATATTTACCACACAACAAAAAGATGGACTAATATAACCTTTTTTAACCATTTCTTAAAGACTGAACGACAAGTTTGCAAAGAAACAGGCAGACGTACAGCCGGACAAAACTATGTCAATTCAAGATTAATTAAACTTTATTAGTTCGAAGATGTCTTCTATGCGTTACGAATTTTGTGTCCAAATTATAATACCCCCTCGTAAGGGTATCAAAAGGCATCGTAAAAACAAAAAAATCTGTCGGTACGCGAAATGAAGGCATGAATGAATGAGCAGCTGAGCCAAATGCATGTTTGATTGAATGAATGTGCATTGAGTACGTGAAAATGCACAAGAGAAACAGAAGTGAAGGCAGCGGGTGGCAAGGTGAATACACTCACATTCCCAATCATATTTGCATATTCATATTTACCTGCTGATAAAGGTGCAAACTCAAAAGGTGGCAAGAAAATTTACGTTAAAAACCTCCAAATAAAACAAAGTTAAAGCAGACGCAGCGAAAAAAAATTCTTGAAACTGCAATGGCGCAATTTGAATGCATTTTTATTTTAATACCCATTCCGTGAAGGCATGAAGGGGTATATATGACCTATAGCACGTTGCTCACGTTGCAAATTCTCGACAACTTTAAACGTTGCTTCGATTTGTAGCAAATAGAAACCTACAGCGAGACTAAAGATAATCTCTATGCTTGTAATCTAAAGTTATTTTTGTATTTGTGTATGCACATTTCTAATGGGTGCACCCAATTTTAAGAGAGCAAATTTAAAGAAGCATCTGATGTTTATTTAAGTAAATATGGGAATAAAATATCTCCAATATACAGCACATAAAAACTTCTGAGTAGACTAAATTTTTAAAAACTTAACTGAACTTAATCTTTAATCCCAAGGCATTATCTCGAACTTTAGGCAGCTTTAAGAGCACACGAAAGCTTAAAGCGAATATAGAAAGTCTAAGAATAAATTGATTTTAAGCTCATATCATAGATTGTCTACAATTTGATTGAATATCTCGTTCGCTCTTGATCATATTCAATAATTATTAATATATAATATAGTTCATTTTTGTGAGTTTAAAATAATATTCAACAGGAATACTTTGACATTTGTACTGAGTATCTCTTAGCCGAAATAGTTTTGTAGACTTTAACATTTGTACTGAGTATCTCTTAGCGGTGATAGTTTTGCTGAAAAGCTTTGCGTATTGTCGACTTGCAGCACTTTTTGTTTTGCATAAATATGAAATGCGAATTTCAATGTGAATAGGCCCGGCAATGGCTTCCAACTGCAATTTGCATTGTTTTCGCGCTGAATGCCCCTAAGTTCTATGGTCTATGCAATGCCCTCAAATGCAATGCCTGACTGCGATGATTGCATAAAGGCAGTCAAGGAGATGCCTTTGCTCAGGATAAAAGGCACTGTGTGTGTTAGATTTTCTGTGTATGTGTGTGTGTGTGCTTGTGCCAAGGGGAGCAAGGTTATTCCGCTGAGAATTGCAGCTTTGTTAGATTGTGTTCCATTAGAGTTGTGCAATGAGCAGAAGATTTTATTGTTGTTATTTTGACTATTGTTGTACATTGACTAACAAGGCGTGAAAATAATTTAAAAAGGGATAATAGTAATAATAATAATAAAAAATAATAAATATATATTCCTATATTCGTAAGCCAACCAACTTGGCTATATTAGAAAAATGGGAATCAAACATATTTAAAGAACTGTATGAAAGTATAAAGTTTTAAGGTAGTACGGGATTTAAATTTCCTACGGGTGAGAAATAGATGGGAATGTGTTGTCTTGTCGAAAAGACTTGACAAGGGATAGGTAATGTCAAATAGAATATTATATATATACAGTAAGACTTTCACAAACTTTTAATTTATTTATTGTAAGGAGTGGTTACTATCATTTTCTGCCAGGACCCCAACTGAAATTCACCTTTGCTTTGGATGCCAACTTGTATTATTTATATCTTCTTGATGTTTTTTGATGTGAAATGATTGACATTTATTTCATTTCAGCTATTCAACTACGAGAACCAATTAAAGGACACTCATAATTAAGCTGGCTGTAACGATCAAATAAACAAACGAGGACTGCAAAAGGCAACATAACGAAAAGAAGAACCGAAACCAAACCGTATTAAAGCAAAGCAAAACTAACAATTAACTTGGCTTAGCCTGCTACCATTTTTCGTTGTGATAGAAACCAGAAAACTCGGTAAGTGGGACACAAACAGAAAACAAAGTCGACTTTTCAGGTACTATGGGGCTTGGTTATCTGGTATATGATACCTGCAATGACCACCTCAAAGGGCTGAAATGCAGCTAAAAGGCAAATGCACATCAAAAGGTTAACAATACGAGCCGGTCATACTATTAATTAGAATCTCGCCTTAGCTGCATTTCGCGTTTTTCCAACTGGCGCCGTTTTAATTATACCCCGAACTCATTATAAATTGTTACGGAAGGATATTAAAGGGTTGTGCAATTGCATGGAAAAGGCACAAAGATACATCTGTGACCCCTTTTAATATATATATTTAAAAATCAACAATAATTCTTTTCACTTTTCAAATTAACCAATGCCACGCCTAACGGTTGGATTCGTGTACCTGATTTTCCACGTCTAAGATACAACGATTTGTTTCAAACTTTTCAGCTCACATTTTTACAATGTTCAATGCATCGAAATTTTGTTTAAAAATTCTTTGAAGACTTTGTTTGTGTTACCTAAAAGATTTCGCAAGGATGGGCCACTATTCGCAAGTGCAATGTGTAGGGTATTCTTAGTCGAGCACACTTAAATATAACTATTTTTTATTTGCATTTTCGTTGCAAATTTGTTAACAGCAGCAAAAAATTGTTTACATTTTTAGTTTAATTTCTTTGGCGCTTCAGAATTCCACGAGCTGCCAAAAGGGGTGCCACAGGCGCTATGCTTTCTCTAGCGACCTCTTTACCCCCCGCCGCTCACCATACCCTTCTCTTTGTTCCCTGCTGTTTTCTCTTTCGTTTTTTTTTTTTGGCTTTGTAGGCCTATTCAGTCAAAGCATTTGATTTTATAATACTTATTTATATATACAATTTTTTGTATATTTTTTGTGTGCATATTTTGCATAGTTTATTGCTTCATTTCCTGCTGTTTCACGCTTTTGGCAAGGCACATCTATTTTATATACTATATGTGTGCAGTTCTATTCAGCTGTTTTTTTTTGTGGGGTTTGCGAACACAAAACGTTTTTTCGTATATTTTTTTCAACATTTTTTTTAGCATATTTTTCTTTATTCACATTTGTGTTTTATTTTTATTTTTTTCAAAGCTGTTGCTTAGTTTCTGTTTTTGTATCTTTTCCACTTGATCCACTTAAAAAAGCTTGAAAAAGAAACGCCGCGCATAATTTTATTTATTTTGTATGTCCTTACGGAAGGTATTCCAAATTTGTCAAACAATTGGTTAGCCTAGACAAGTCTCCCAGTTTCAAATCTATATTCTGTACATTTTATTCCAATGTTGTAGAAAGTTTATTTACAACATCGAAATCTATCAAATCAAATTGCATTATTGCTGCACCTATATAAAAACTAGAGATATATTTGGTTAGTTTCGTATTGTATATTGTATAAAGTAAATTAGTGTTTTATAATTCTAATTGTGCTATAATTCTCTATCCAATGACGAAATGAGATTGCTTAACAATATTTAATGCTATGCTATATTATGTATGCAAATATTTACATAATAAACGAAACCCATAAACTATATACTATATATTCTCCATCTCCATCCTTTTCTATGCAAACATGTCCTTCGGTTTGCAACCAGCCGAACGAACTATATCATATGGCTGACATCCAACCGAACAACTTTTTTGTTTATCAATATAGCTAGGCCAACCCCGGCATTTACTTCTTTAACTAAGCTGTTTTAACATGAGCTAAGTGTTAATCAAAATCGCAGTACTATATTATATAGCTCTATGGGAATAATCGGGAATGATATTTTATTTTCTAAGTTATTTCCACGGCTTTACTAGGTTGACTTGGTCAGATATATGTAATGCCCTAAGCCAAATATCTAAAAGGGTGTTCATTCTTCGGCGGGCCTTAGACAGAAGTTTCGATTTGCTTATTTTTCCTATTATTTATTTGAATTTTCACAAGAACAATTGAATCTACATCTATATAGACTTAGAAATCTTATGAAAGAAAGTGTATTCACTGTTCTGTAAGTGTGCGTTTTTTTTTTGTTCTGCGTTAATTTCATTTGCAGTGCTTAATGCTTTCGTGTTTTTGCCACGTTCTTTTGCTAACGTTTTATTTATGCTAATTTAATGCAATTGTTGTGTTTGGCGAAAATGAAAAAAAAAAAAACGAAACCGCAGACAATGGCGGCAACCATTCGTATGGGTAATGCGCAGAAAAAATAGAATACTTTAGGGTACATAATATTAAAGATAATCACTGTAATATTATTTAAATGCGGTCTTTAATCGTTGTAATTAAAAAGAATTTCGAGAAGTTTGCTTATGCAAGTATTTCTTAGGCAAGAGTTATTTTTCCAAACGAATGTGTCAATGTGATTCCCAACTCATTCTTGCCACAAAATCATGTTAAATACTTGGCTTAAACGGCACATATGTACTTCAGGCAACTATTCAAATTGTTAGGCTCACACTCTACACAGTTTACGTTAAGCTGCTAATCCTAACTGTGTGTCAATTACTTAACACTGCGTGCCACCCTTCACTCCTTTTCAATAAACCAAAAGCTATTGGCTTTGGCAACTTTCGTAGACCACAAATTTGTAGCAATTTGTGTTTGGTATTAGTTGGCGTTGATGGGTAATGCATATAACACCTACACGGTGGCTATAAATTTCACTAAATTTTATAAAGTCAACTCTGAGATACTCTCCAAACATACACACACACACACACACATCTGGCAAAAGACCCCACTAAGTGCTTCTCACACGTAGCAGAAGTAAATGTGTTTATATGTAAGCAACGGGCGGAAAGCACACGAAGCCAAAGGGATGAACATTAGATACATTCATGCTGAGACTTCCGCACAGACGCACACATGCTCACACACATACACCCACTTGGGGAGCCACACTACAACTCACACGTAGCAAGTGGCAGGTTAAAACCCAACATTGACTACCGCAATAGACAACATTAAAGTGGGTTCCTGCAAGACAACTTCACAGCCATTAGCACGCTGCAGTTTCTCAATTTCTCATCGACGATATAGTCCCTTGATCCAGAAACTTGAGGACTTGCAAGTATTGGTTTGATCCCCAACTTGGAGCAACATTATTTTGTGCCTTCTAAGACAGTGAACTTAGTGACCAAGGTTAAAATTCAAAAACATTTCTGTAAAATTTAAACGGGGTATTTATGTCCTTCAGTCCACGCTAATAAGCAAATTAAATCAGTCCAGTAAGGGGACTAAAGGAAAAATTAAAAATGAATTAATGAAAATATTATTTGTAGTCATAATTTTGACAAAAGTACAAATTGAAAATACTTTGTTAAGTTAGGTAAGGTAAAAATGAAAAAAAAAATTAATTCAATTATTTCTTGTGGTTAGCTAGAATAGTAAGAATTTTAAAAGATTTTAAAAATATTTAAAAATAAATATTTAATAAATAATTATATATAATATAAGGTTTGGCTATATTTTAAACAATATTTTAAGGGTAAACAACTTTCGGATTTGATGCACCCGCATTTCTGTGCTTTCTTTTAAGTTTTTGTTTTGTGTTTCCCAATTTTGCTTTCTTGCTCAGCCGTTCAAAGAATAATAGACACATGTGAGTGAATGCAGGAAATAGGTAAAAAAAAGTCTTGTACATTATTTTCTTTATTTTATTTTGCTTTTCCGCAAATTTTACAAATACGTTTGGCGTACGTCGGAGCAGTCGGAGTCTGACCGTGTGCTCTACGAGAAGGTGGCCAGACGAGGCTTCCTTTTTTTTGTGGTTTCACTTCGTGTTAGAGTGCCTGTTGTAGGCGGCTTTTTTTTTTGGTTTTGTTTGTTTTTTGCTTTTTCGTTAGCTTAATAAAAATACATTTTGCACGTGGTGTGCGACGCCCGCACCCAACAGTGGCTGCTCAGTGGGCCGTGCAAGGCTCAGTACTTACTCGTATATTTGTTGTACTATCTGCGTATCTGTGTTGGCGTAGCGCAAAAATAAACCGCACACACTTACCAGAAAATCCTTCCGGACACGTACAATTGTAGTAGGCAACACCATCCACACATGTGCCACCGTTTTGACAGGGGCCCGACCAGCATTCGTCCCAATTCGTTTGGCACTGGATCCCTGTGTAGCCGTCAATGCAGTAACACGAATACGAGCTGTACTCATTGTTGTTGTTGTTGTCGTTGTTGTTGTTGTTGTTATCATGGCACATGCGGGAGGAGGCAGTTGGTAGGTGTGGGCGCAACGGTGTGTCAATGATGCATCAAACGTTCAGCAAAAAAAGTTTTGTAGGCAAACCCATAAAATGAAAAGAGTAGAAAAAGTGAAATAACAACAAGAAAACGTTTTAGATAAAAATAGTTTTACAAATAGCACAATATGGTGTAGTATGTGGAGAGAACCAGAAAATACACGGAGAAAAAACAAATTCCAGCTCGCGAAGTCAGCGAAATACGTAATAAATTCCATTATTTGAAAATAAGTTTATTAAAGCATTATAAGAATAACAATATAACACAGACAAGTAGTTAATCATGTGTTAAATTGTGAGCTTTAAAGCTCACTTAAGCTCATTTAAAGCCATTTACTGTGCCTTTTACCGGTAATGACAATTGTGCTCTATTAATGTACTTATTAAATATTGCTAAAAGCTCACATTAACTTTTAATGTGTGAAATGAAAACTTATATATTCGTTTCAGTTTCAGTATTCAATCCTACTGACAGCTTTCATGGCCTTTCAAGGCTCCTAAATGTGTGATATAAAAGCTTATATGTACATTCGAACTCTTGCTATTTGGGTCTGTGTAACACTTATTTAATCCTTCTAAGAGCTTTCGAAGCTCTTTAATGTATAATATGAAAGCTTATGTACATATGTTGCAACCCATTCTATTTGGCTCTGTGTAACGGCGCATGGTGCTTACACAATTTGTTAGTGATTGGAGTGTGGCACACACGCTATGGACGCTTATGTACATACAAATGTATACAAATCTAGTAGGGGAATGTATCTGGATTTTGCTCAGTGCCCTGGCGAGTGCTATAAACTTGGCCAACGTACTTGAAACATTACGCTTGAGTAGTGGAAATAAATATTTGGTAGCCAATTGGGATTAGTTTTTCCTGCTAAGAGTGAATTGAAATTGAAACGGAAACGACAGCAGCAACAGCAACAGGAACGGTAACTGCTACGGCAACGGTAACAGTAGCAGCAACGTTCGGAACTGCAAAAGTGTCAGGGGAATGTCACCGACATGGCTTAACATGGCAGACGTCTCCTGGCTAGCCCTCCTCCAGTTCCCCTCCTCTCTCTATCTCTCTCTCTCTCTCTAGAATAAGTTTGCAGCTACACAGCTTAATTAAAGAACTTTTGTAGTCGGCTGGGTCGGTTGGGAGGCAGGGAGCTGGGGGTTACACTCTTTTATTATGGATTACATTTGGATGCATTTGCACAGCTCTGTTCAGGAGACCATTGGATTGGCTAAACAACAACAACAAGTTTTACTGTTGCCTTTGACATGGACTTGCTTACCCTGGAGGCCTGCTGATTTGTTGGCATGCCAAAAACAATCGCACTGAGTAGATAAATGGCCTTGGGGGCATCGCATTAGCTGTTGCAAGTCCATGTAATGGCTCAGCTATAGTAAAATTCCTAAAGAGAACCAGTCAAATGATGCATGCATTTCAATTTTAAGCAGCTTGAGCCTAGAGCTTTGCTCTTCGATAAAATCTCGTTAAAATCTGATATGTGTTTTTGAGATTTAGAAACAGTTGAAACACTTGCTGATAATCGGAAAATACTGCAGCATTTTCTTTAAATCGTAGTGTTTTGAAAACAGGTCTGCAAAGCCAACGTATTTATGCTTGGATCCTGGGTCTCCCTTAAAAACTTTCTAAACATTATCTGAAATATATATTACTAGCGAGTATTACCCGGATTAAGGTTCAAAGAATATTTTCCTCTAACGTTTAGATATAACTTACCCACCCATTATATGCCTGTGATAAATTTTCATTCTAGCCAATTTCTCGAAACTCTGTCTTGACGTGTACTTACATCACATAAGGTAACTACTAAATTATATAGCTAATGCTAAATTTTAAATAAAGATAATAACCTCAACCAGATATGAGGGCTTCAAGTAATTGAAAGAAGCATTCTTATCGAGGAAAGGCTAAGTTTACGCACGTCATCAATTAATTTAAATACAATCCTTTGCCATAACATATATTTTCAACTCGTTTGCTGAAGCTCTGTTGCAAAATGTTAGCCAACGATTTGGCAAACATTTCACTTTACGAGTTTAACGACTGTTATAAAACTCACTCATCTCTGATATGAGCCATAAATACTGCTATTGCCTCAAACTAGTTGAACATAAACCACGATAAACCAATAAAATATCAATGTACTTGGATAACGCTCAGTTGCTGGCAACCATAACCGAATTTCCGTTTTCCTTACGCTTTGGCAAACTTTAAGATGGGCAAAACTATTCAGTTAATCCGTTTAAATCTCATGGAATCATGTTAAATTTAATTGCAACTATAAATTTCGCTTGCCAGCGCATAAACTTCTATCCGGCCAGTTGTGCATTCTCCCTAGAATCATCCCTAGTGCGGCAGCCCCTGATTCATCCTCTTTCTCTCTAAATGGTGGTTATGTCAAGAAAAGCGCGCCAGAAAACATTTCAACCTCGCATTTGACTTGCAGCTTTGAGTCAAGATATCGTAAAAAATATCGTAAACGCTTTTTATAGAGCAAATTCACGGACTGCAAGATTGGGTGGTCTGTGCCACATGCTTGGTTCTGTTTAGGTTTAGAGTTAGAGCAGCTTCCGTTTTTGGCCGCATTCAGAGGTCGCATATAACGCGGCAAGTAGTAAAATAAAATACCAGTTACTTAGTTGTATAAGTTGTTGGCCATGACCAAACCAGAGAGCGACAGAGAGAGAGAGCGAGAGAGAGAGAGAAAGGGGGAAGTGGAAACGTTGGAAGCTGTTCGCATCATCTTTGACTTGTTTGTGCAGTAGTTATGTCTGGAATTGCCTAAAGTGCCTGTGTACTGTGTAATTCAGGGCGCCAAATTGCCAAATTTACAAAAGTTAAATGCCTCTGCTTAAGCATAAGTACCAAAAAAAAGGAAACACAATTTTTAACAATTACATATTTTAGCTTGCTATCCCAAAGATCTCGTCTTAAGTAGAAAACCCTTTATTAAACTGTTGATACCAAAACATAGCTGGAAGTCGAAGAAGAGGCCAGATTTTTAGCTATACAAGACCAGAATATTAAGAAATAAGAATATCAAAATGTTTTTTTTGAGATGAAATCAAACTTTTCATATATGCTAATAATAGATTTTAAATTGTACTGCAGCAAATCAAGACTAGATGATCAAAACATATCTTAATTAATAATATTAATAATAATATAATAATAATAATAATAGTAATATTAATAATATAGATACCAAAAATAAGGATAACTTTTCCTCTAAATGATCACAAATCCAAACCTCGTGAAAATCGGAAGAGATTTGACCGAGTTATGGGGGTGCGAAATGTTGACTTAAGTCTATATAGGATATTTGAGGGCACCATTTCCACTTGAATTTGGACCAAAAATAATGTTGCTAGATTTTAATGCCAAATTTATCTACAGGCCAAATAATGATCAAAAAGCCAAACCTCGTGAAAATCGGAAGAGATTTGACCGAGTTATGGGGGTGCGAAATTTTAACCTAAGTCTATATAGGATATTTGAGGGTACCATTTCCACATGAATTTTGACTAAAAATAATGTTGCTAGATTTAAATGCCAAATTTATCTAGAGGCCAAATAATGATCTAAGAGCCAAACCTCGTGAAAATCATAAGAGATTTGACCGAGTTATGGGGGTGCGAAATTTTGACCTAAGTCTATATAGGATATTTGAGGGTACCATTTCCACATGAATTTGGATCAAAAATAATGTTGCTAGATTTAAATGCCATATTTATCTACAGGCCAAAAAATTATCAAAAAGCCAAACCTCGTGAAAATCGGAAGAGTTTGATCGAGTTATAGTGGATCGAAATTTTGACCTAGTCTATATAGGATATTTGAGGGGACCATTTCCACTTGAATTTGGACCAAAAATAATGTTGCTAGATTTAAATGCCAAATTTATCTAGAGGGCAAATAATGATCAAAAAGCCAAACCTCGTGAAAATCGGAAGAGATTTGACCGAGTTATGGGGGTGCGAAATTTTAACCTAAGTCTATATAGGATATTTGAGGGCACCATTTCCACATGAATTTGGACCAAAAATAATGTTGCTAGATTTAAATGCCAAATTTATCTAGAGGCCAAATAATGATCAAAAAGCCAAACCTCGTGAAAATCGCAAGAGATTTGACCGAGTTATGGGGGTGCGGAATTTTAACCTAAGTCTATATAGGATATTTGAGGGTACCATTTCCACATGAATTTGGACCAAAAATAATGTTGCTAGATTTAAATGCCAAATTTATCTAGAGGCCAAATAATGATCAAAAAGCCAAACCTCGTGAAAATCCAAGATTTGGATATTATAGGATATTTGAGGTACCATTTCCACATGAATTTGGACCAGAAATAATGTTGCTAGATTTAAATGCCAAATTTATCTAGAGGCCAAATAATGATCAAAAAGCCAAACCTCGTGAAAATCGGAAGAGATTTGACCGAGTTATGGGGGTGCGGAATTTTAACCTAAGTCTATATAGGATATTTGAGGGTACCATTTCCACATGAATTTGGACCAAAAATAATGTTGCTAGATTTAAATGCCAAATTTATCTAGAGGCCAAATAATGATCAAAAAGCCAAACCTCGTGAAAATCGGAAGAGATTTGACCGAGTTATAGGGGATCGAAATTTGGACCTAAGTCTATATAGGATATTTGAGGGTACCATTTCCACATGAATTTGGACCAGAAATAATGTTGCTAGATTTAAATGCCAAATTTATCTAGAGGCCAAATAATGATCAAAAAGCCAAACCTCGTGAAAATCGGAAGAGATTTGACCGAGTAATAGGGGATCGAAATTTTGACCTAAGTCTATATAGGATATTTGAGGATATAGGATATTTGAGGGCACCATTTCCACATGAATTTTGAACAAAAATAATGTTGCTAGATTTTAATGCCAAATTTATCTAGAGGCCAAATAATGATCAAAAAGCCAAACCTCGTGAAAATCGCAAGAGATTTGACCGAGTTATTGGGGTGCGGAATTTGAACCTAAGTCTATATAGGATATTTAAGGGCACCATTTCCACATGAATTTTGAACAAAAATAATGTTGCTAGATTTTAATGCCAAATTTATCTACAGGCCAAATAATGATCAAAAAGCCAAACCTCGTGAAAATCGGAAGAGATTTGACCGAGTAATAGGGGATCGAAATTTTGACCTAAGTCTATATAGGATATTTGAGGGTACCATTTCCACATGAATTTGGACCAGAAATAATGTTGCTAGATTTAAATGCCAAATTTATCTAGAGGCCAAATAATGATCAAAAAGCCAAACCTCGTGAAAATCGCAAGAGATTTGACCGAGTTATGGGGTCGAAATTTTAACCTAAGTCTATATAGGATATTTGAGGGACCATTTCCACTTGAATTTGGGACCAAAAATAATGTTGCTAGATTTAAATGCCAAATTTATCTAGAGGCCAAATAATGATCAAAAAGCTAAACCTCGTGAAAATCGGAAGAGATTTGACCGAGTTATGGGGGTGCGAAATTTTGACCTAAGTCTATATAGGATATTTGAGGGTACCATTTCCACATGAATTTGGACCAAGAAATAATGTTGCTAGATTTAAATGCCAAATTTATCTACAGGCCAAATAATGATCAAAAAGCCAAACCTCGTGAAAATCGGAAGAGATTTGACCGAGTTATAGGGGATCGAAATTTTAACCTAAGTCTATATAGGATATTTGAGGGGACCATTTCCACTTGAATTTGGACCAAAATAATGTTGCTAGATTTAAATGCCAAATTTATCTAGAGGCCAAATAATGATCAAAAAGCCAAACCTCGTGAAAATCGGAAGAGATTTGACCGAGTTATGGGGGTGCGAAATTTTGACTTAAGTCTATATATGGAGATTTGAACATAATGTTGCTAGATTTAAATGCCAAATTTATCTAGAGGCCAAATAATGATCAAAAAGCCAAACCTCGTGAAAATCGGAAGAGATTTGACCGAGTTATGGGGGTGCGAAATTTTAACCTAAGTCTATATAGGATATTTGAGGGCACCATTTCCACATGAATTTGGACCAAAAATAATGTTGCTAGATTTAAATGCCAAATTTATCTACAGGCCAAATAATGATCAAAAAGCCTAACCTCGTGAAAATCGGAAGAGATTTGACCGAGTTATAGGGGATCGAAATTTTAACCTAAGTCTATATAGGATATTTGAGGGGACCATTTCCACTTGAATTTGGACCAAAATAATGTTGCTAGATTTAAATGCCAAATTTATCTAGAGGCCAAATAATGATCAAAAAGCCAAACCTCGTGAAAATCGGAAGAGATTTGACCGAGTTATGGGGGTGCGAAATTTTGACTTAAGTCTATATATGATGTTTGAGGGTGCCATTTCCACATGAATTTGGAGATTTAAATGCCAAATTTATCTAGAGGCCAAATAATGATCAAAAAGCTAATTCTCGTGAAAATCGGAAGAGATTTGACCGAGTTATGGGGGTGCGAAATTTTAACCTAAGTCTATATAGGATATTTGAGGGTACCATTTCCACTTGAATTTGGACCAAAAATAATGTTGCTAGATTTTAATGCCAAATTTATCTAGAGGCCAAATAATGATCAAAAAGCCAAACCTCGTGAAAATCGGAAGAGATTTGACCGAGTTATAGGGGATCGAAATTTTGACCTAAGTCTATATAGGATATTTGAGGGTACCATTTCCACATGAATTTGGACCAGAAATAATGTTGCTAGATTTAAATGCCAAATTTATCTAGAGGCCAAATAATGATCAAAAAGCCAAACCTCGTGAAAATCGGAAGAGATTTGACCGAGTTATGGGGGTGCGGAATTTTAACCTAAGTCTATATAGGATATTTGAGGGTACCATTTCCACTTGAATTTGGGCCAAAAATAATGTTGCTAGATTTAAATGCCAAATTTATCTAGAGGCCAAATAATGATCAAAAAGCCAAACCTCGTGAAAATCGTAAGAGATTTGACCGAGCTATAGGGTATCGAAATTTTGACTTAAGTCTATATATGATGTTTGAGGGTACCATTTCCACATGAATTTGGAAAAGAAATAATGTTGCTAGATTTAAATGCCAAATTTATCTACAGGCCAAATAATGATCAAAAAGCCAAACCTCGTGAAAATCGGAAGAGATTTGACCGAGTAATAGGGGATCGAAATTTTGACCTAAGTCTATATAGGATATTTGAGGGTACCATTTCCACATGAATTTGGACCAGAAATAATGTTGCTAGATTTAAATGCCAAATTTATCTAGAGGCCAAATAATGATCAAAAAGCCAAACCTCGTGAAAATCGCAAGAGATTTGACCGAGTTATGGGGGTGCGGAATTTTAACCTAAGTCTATATAGGATATTTGAGGGCACCATTTCCACATGAATTTTGAACAAAAATAATGTTGCTAGCATTTTAATGCCAAATTTATCTAGAATCTACAGGCCAAATAATGATCAAAAAGCCAAACCTCGTGAAAATCGGAAGAGATTTGACCGAGTTATGAGGGTATCGAAATTTTGCACTTAAGTCTATATATGATGATTTGAGGGTGCACAATTTCCACATGAATTTGGACCAAAAATAATGTTGCTAGATTTAAATGCCAAATTTATCTAGAGGCCAAATAATGACCAAAAAGCCAAACCTCGTGAAAATCGCAAGAGATTTGACCGAGTTGTAGGGGATGCGGAATTTGGACCTAAGTCTATATAGGATATTTGAGGGCACCGTTTCCACATGAATTTGGACCAAAAATAATGTTGCTAGATTTAAATGCCAAATTTATCTAGAGGCCAAATAATGATCAAAAAGCCAAACCTCGTGAAAATCGGAAGAGATTTGACCGAGTTATGGGGGTGCGAAATTTTAACCTAAGTCTATATAGGATATTTGAGGGCACAATTTCCACTTGAATTTGGACCAAAAATAATGTTGCTAGATTTAAATGCCAAATTTATCTAGAGGCCAAATAATGATCAAAAAGCCAAACCTCGTGAAAATCGCAAGAGATTTGACCGAGTTATTGGGGTGCGGAATTTGAACCTAAGTCTATATAGGATATTTGAGGGCACCATTTCCACATGAATTTTGAACAAAAATAATGTTGCTAGATTTTAATGCCAAATTTATCTAGAGGCCAAATAATGATCAAAAAGCCAAACCTCGTGAAAATCGGAAGAGATTTGACCGAGTTATGGGGGTGCGAAATTTTAACCTAAGTCTATATAGGATATTTGAGGGCACAATTTCCACTTGAATTTGGACCAAAAATAATGTTGCTAGATTTAAATGCCAAATTTATCTAGAGGCCAAATAATGATCAAAAAGCCAAACCTCGTGAAAATCGCAAGAGATTTGACCGAGTTATTGGGGTGCGGAATTTGAACCTAAGTCTATATAGGATATTTGAGGGCACCATTTCCACATGAATTTTGAACAAAAATAATGTTGCTAGATTTTAATGCCAAATTTATCTACAGGCCAAATAATGATCAAAAAGCCAAACCTCGTGAAAATCGGAAGAGATTTGACCGAGTAATAGGGGATCGAAATTTTGACCTAAGTCTATATAGGATATTTGAGGGTACCATTTCCACATGAATTTGGACCAGAAATAATGTTGCTAGATTTAAATGCCAAATTTATCTAGAGGCCAAATAATGATCAAAAAGCCAAACCTCGTGAAAATCGCAAGAGATTTGACCGAGTTATTGGGGTGCGGAATTTGAACCTAAGTCTATATAGGATATTTGAGGGCACCATTTCCACATGAATTTTGAACAAAAATAATGTTGCTAGATTTTAATGCCAAATTTATCTACAGGCCAAATAATGATCAAAAAGCCAAACCTCGTGAAAATCGTAAGAGATTTGACCGAGTTATAGGGTATCGAAATTTTGACTTAAGTCTATATATGATGTTTGAGGGTGCCATTTCCACATGAATTTGGACCAAAAATAATGTTGCTAGATTTAAATGCCAAATTTATCTAGAGGCCAAATAATGATCAAAAAGCTAAACCTCGTGAAAATCGGAAGAGATTTGACCGAGTTATGGGGGTGCGAAATTTTAACCTAAGTCTATATAGGATATTTGAGGGCACCGTTTCCACTTGAATTTGGACCAAAAATAATGTTGCTAGATTTAAATGCCAAATTTATCTACAGGCCAAATAATGATCAAAAAGCCTAACCTCGTGAAAATCGGAAGAGATTTGATCGAGTTATAGTGGATCGAAATTTTAACCTAAGTCTATATAGGATATTTGAGGGGACCATTTCCACTTGAATTTGGACCAAAATAATGTTGCTAGATTTAAATGCCAAATTTATCTAGAGGGCAAATAATGATCAAAAAGCCAAACCTCGTGAAAATCGGAAGAGATTTGACCGAGTTATGGGGGTGCGAAATTTTAACCTAAGTCTATATAGGATATTTGAGGGTACTATTTCCACATGAATTTGGACCAAAAATAATGTTGCTAGATTTAAATGCCAAATTTATCTAGAGGCCAAATAATGACCAAAAAGCCAATTCTGGTGAAAATCGGAAGAGATTTGACCGAGTTGTAGGGGATCGAAACTTGGACCTAAGTCTATATAGGATATTTGAGGCTACCATTTTCACATATGGCATGAACGTTGATCACCAATCAGTAAGTCAGTCAGTCAGTCAGGACAAACAGTTTTATATATAAAGATCAATGTTTTAACGGTTTCATCTTTGGCCTAATTTTTAATTCATTTTAATTTGAGAGCCACACTTATGCGCTGACAATTCGTAGGGATGGGACTTTATAGTGGGACGCTATAAAGAAATAAATCTTGAGTTAAGTAGCAGTCGCAAGCTACGCAGCAGCGTGTGTATGTGTGTGCCTATGTTTATACCCTAAAACCATTGAAAATGGGTAAAAGGGGTATAATGTATTTGTGCAAATGTATCTAACAGGCAGATGGAAGCATCTCCGACCCTATAAAGTATATATATTCTTGATCAGCATCAATAGCCGAGTCGATCTAGCCATGTCCGTCTGTCTGTCCGTCCGTCCGTCCGTCCGTATGAAGAACCTATAAGAGCTAGAGACTGTAGGTCCTCCTAGCCCCCGCGGAGATCGAGTTTGTTTCCGATATTGCCCCGTTTCTAAGTAATCGATAATTATCGATATCGAAATCCTGTTTTTTGGACAATTTGCTATATATGTTATTTAAATATATGTTTTACTTTTAATTTGTTTTATATTGTGATCTATCTACTTATCTCCACAAATGTTAATATATGCAATTCGCAAGACCTAGTGTGGAGCATGTATAGACTTTAAAGAATATGCTACATTAGCTACATAATTTACTGTGACCAAGGATGTGCATCGGGCACGCTCTATGTTAATAATGCGCGGATTATGCAATTGAAAGCCCTCCTCAATGGGCGACCCACTGAAGTGGCACCCACTGCTTGGCCGCAGCTTGGCCCCATTTAAAAGAGGGGCATGCAGAAAAAGGCAAGAGCGGCCAGATAAGAGAGTATTGGTGAATTTGAGGGGTGCGGGCGGGGTTAACTGTGTGGCAAATTCATTTGCCTGCAAAGTGGCGGCATCAACATGCTTGCCTTTTGCATGGGGTTAAGGGGCAAAGGGGTTGGACCAGACTGCAGTGCTGCTTGGGCTATCGATGCCCAGTGAAGGGAGCTACTGCTGCTGGTGCTGCTGGCTCTCAAGTGGTGCAAGTTTATTGCCCACTCGAAATGTGTTGAACGGGGTTTATTGGCTTGGCGATAATAAGCAATGGCTGCAAGGATTCAACTTAGTTGCTGCTGCTGCAGCAGCATATGGAGGACTTGACTCACCTGTTCAGGCCATCGATGCAGACGCCAAATACACACGGGTTGCTGAGGCAGGCGAAGCCCGCTTCGCTGACGCACACCAGGCTCAGGCTGAGGCAGAGCGTCAAGAGCAGTCCAGACTGTGGCCAGCTGTGTACCAATGTCCTTAATGTCCTGGCAATGCTTTCTGCTGCTGTTGTTGTTGTTGTTGCTCCTGCTGCAGCTGCTGCTGCGGCTGCTGCTGCTGAGTTTGCACAATTTGCTGTTGTTGGTATTCCTTTTGTTTTGGTTGCTGTCGTTGTCGCTGTTGTTGTTGCTGTTGTTGCTGTTTTAGTTGGCATCTTTAGCAGGTGGTTTCGTTGCATGTCCGTTAATGGCTTCGTGGTTGAGCTGCTAAGCGCCACTTCCAGTATTGGCCCAGTGGTTGTTGTTCCATTTGCCGTTAGCGGCGTTGTTGTTGCTGATGTTGCAGATGTAGTTGTTGTTGCAGTTGCTGCAGTTGTTGTTGTTGTTGTGGTTTGAGCATATTTAATGCATTTATTAGTAATTAAACCACGCCTTCGGCACATTTCACGTTCCATGGCGCTCGGCGTAAATAATGAAAATTCTTTGCCGATTATCAATGTTAATCATACGCCCAGTGGCCCGTTTGATTGTTGCTTTTGCTGTTGCTTTTGCTGTCTGCAAGAAGAATCCTCTTAAGTGCTTTATTAGTTTGCATTGTTTGCTTCGCAAATGTTTACCTCCCCCTCAACTAGACTTTTACTAGCCTTTTATTGCCTTACATTATTGTGGATACAGTCTTTGGCGCTGCATTTCACTGGCCAGTGGCCAACTGTGGGAATATTCTTTCTTATTATTATTATTATTGTGTATTATTTGGTTTTGTTCTGTATTCGTTTCGGGTTTCTTTTGCTGCTTTGGCTCCTTTCCCCAGTGGCTGCTCACATTTTTGCAGTAGCAATTTAGTTTTGCATGGTTTCAATTTGTAAGCTGCAAGAAAAAAACATAGAAAATATTTGTAACAACACCAACATATAAAAAACCCAGAAAATTTGTAACTGTTTCTGTTCTTATACCCTGTATTAAGATAATTTGGTTGTTGGAGTATATTTATTTTCATGAGCTCAGGAAGGGAATCTTGTCCAAATTTTTAGAAGCCCATGAAAACCATCTCCATTTGACTCTATACAGGTTTTGCATCACAAATGCATCAAGACAACTAATGAGCAATTTAGTTGGTTTTTCTTTACTTATAAAAATATTTAAAAATAAGTTTAACAACTCCAAAAGAAGGCCCATTCTCCCACGCTTCGGCAACAATGCACAAATTTTAAGATGTCCCGTAGGGGATTAAAATAAAAGAGCATTAAAAATGTACTTTATACCAAATAAAAGGGTATCTCCAAGTGAATATTGCACTTCTATTAGTGATATTAGTGAATTTCAAATTGTTGCTTTTGTTTGTAATGAACAATAGTTTCAGATTATAACAACTTATTATGAGGCTGCAAAATGAAACAATGGAAATTATGCGAAAAAATGATTAAAAAGAAAATGTGTTGTGATAACATCTGTTGTTTTCGGCGTTGCAAAACTGAACACGAGCCGCATCTGCTATTGAGGCTCTAATCTTTCCATAATCAATTGGACTGTGTGCGTTTTTGATAACTAAAGTTTATTTCCAGTTTCAACTATTTGTCAAAACATTTCATAGCATTTCATTTGGTTTGGCCAGTCGCACTGTGGGGCCTTGGGACGGAAAACTAAACAATTTTTAGGAAATCATTCGCTAAAATAATTGCAGGAGAGCGTAACAAATTTTAGGAAACCATTCGCTAAAATAATTGCATTTTTGATCTTTGAACGTGAACGTTTTGACAATATCTTATCCTTTAAAGAAGCTATGATTTTTGACAAACGGTTCCACTGTGCGTCATATCATGTGTCAAAATAAAAGCTCCAACTTGTTCACATTTCATGTATTTTCGCACATGTATGCGAGGTGCTTAGTTTTGGCCATTAAAACAGAATGGCTCAGACCAGACCAGACCAGACTTTAGAGGAGGGAAATATAACTATGTCGGGGAGCAGCGGGAAATCCCAGTCACATGTGCTGGATAAGCTGAGGCAAAAAAAGTTAACAACTTTTTGTTTGCGACAGCCAGCAGCGAAAATATATAGATAAAATATATATATACACATATATACCAAATACACGAGAAATAGTGCAAATAGCAGAACAGGCAGACAGAGATGGCGCATGACAAGTTCAAAATTGAAACTGGCGACGAGCTGAGCACGTCAATTAAGGCGCTGGTAGCCAAAAAAAAAAATGTAATAAAAAAATCAAAAACGTATGTCCCACCCAATAAAACCAAGAGAAACCCAAACGCCAAAGCAAAATCCGCTCTAAAAGGAAGAGCCAGAGACAGTCGAAGAGAAGGAGATAGAGTATAGCATCAACATAAATTCGACTTAACGTTGCGACCGGGCAATAAAAGTTAGCAGCCAACGGGACGTATGTGTAATGTGTAGAATGTTGCATTTGTAAAGCCAACAACGTAGATGTGGGACAACGAGTGGGTAATAATGCTTCGGGATTATGGCAATGAGCGCAATTGCACTGATACACAGTGGGAAATTGACATAGAGACAGAGATTCATAGTGGGAGAGTGAGAAAGAGAGATATGCTAACATACAATCATAAAGCCAGCACAACGATGGGGAGTGCTGCAATAGATCATCAAAATGACAATAAGGTTGTTTTCCTGGTTAGCTGCATTGTTGCCTGCCCTGCCCAATGGCAAGGGCCCAGCTGACGAACTGGACTTGGCATGATTGTGTTTACCCCGCCTTAGCAACACGTTGCAAGCAACCATACGAGGCTTTAGGTTTCAGTGGGATGGGTTGGATCAGGGGCAGGCTTGCTGCTGACGTCGTTATACTTTTTATGCCCTATAATCTGTGTAAAGGGTATAATGTGCCTTGTGCAAATGTGTGTATAAGCCGACGCCATAAGGCTAGATATTTTTAATCAAGACTAAAGGTTAAGTCGCTCTAGCCTAGTTTATTGTCGATCTCTGACATTTTATGAGCTAGTGACTTGAAATTCTAAAGTATATAAATCGCAGAAGTAACCTTAAAAACAGGGTATTATCAGGAGAGTTTGAGGTATGTAGTCTCTTGTAATACCTTACACAGATTCGGAATATTTTCCTTTTTTTAAGACCGCACGTTGCTCGAAACATTGTAAACAAAACACACTTTTGCAGATATAGCTTTGGGCCAAATAAATGCCCTCAAAATTTCATAGAGCTCGGACAATAAACACCGAAAGGACGGGAAAGCTTGCGGCGTGTGCGTCTCTGTGTGTGTGTGTGTGTTTTTGTGTATGTGTGGATGAAACTTGAAATGTCTGTAACGGCCGCTTGGCGCTAGGTAGCTGGGCACTCCCGACTAGATTAATTTTACCTGCTGTGTGACATTCTCGAGTGTTTTCTGGGCAGGGCAATGAGTGGTGTCGAGTGCCGCAGCTGCTGCTGTTGCTGCTGCTGTTGCTGTTGCAAGCAGCAACACGGCTCTTCAATTTCCAACCGAGGCAACTGGAATGGCATCAAATTGGTTACACCTGCAGCGGCAAATTTTCGGAAATTTTAACTAGCGCAAAAGTGAGACCCTGTGTGTGCGTGTGTTCTTTGTGTGTGTGTGTGTGTGTGTGCTATTCAAATCGTTGCGTCCTTACGCCAAAAAGCCAGAGGAGCACGTCCTGGCACCGGCTCTGCTGCTGTTGCGTCAGTTTCTTTTTGCTGGTCTCCATTTTTGCTTTTTTGCCTTTTCTTCTTTATGGCATTTGCACAACTGCAATATTATGAGTAGGGGACAGTGGGGTGGGTCATTAACGTGGTCCGTTTGCCGTCCGGTGGGTGTGTCAACAAAATGTTGCAGATTTTCAGACGTTGCTGCTGTTGCTCTTTTGGATGACATTAATGAATGGGCCTTGTTAGGCAAAATGTGTAATCTACAGGGTAATTATGAGCAGGTCTCCGGCTTTGTATATATGTTTATACAAATGTGTATGAGTTTGGCTCTTAAGTGAAGGGTATGAGCAGGATTACAAGTTGGCGACAGAAGCAAGAACTTCGAGAAATGAAAGATGCAGTTCCAACAGAAAGATTTTATTTTTGCTTGGCTGATGAAAGGAAAACCATCAAAGGGCCATACATTTAATATAATGTACATTTTATGAGCAAAGAAACATAATTAGGAATGATAAGCGTGCATCTTTAAGTTAAGTTCTTTACAGTAATGCGACTCGAGTTGTTAATATATAGATATGCTGCTGCAGGTTTACCCAGAATCATAAGTCACACAAAAGTACTAGAATGCGCCTGATAAAAAGACATCGTGTACTCAGTATATACTGAAATACACACTGAAGTTTTAGCTTAAGTAAGTTAGATTTGTCGTTTGTCGATGCCTCAGTTAGCAAATATATTATATTCGATGTTATGGTCCGACCTTTATTATAATCCGAAGTAAGTTTTCCAAATGCGTGCATATTTAAAGAACATTCAATTTAAGGGATAAGGAGAAGAGGTTACTCAAATATATACATTTTTCCTTAGTATATACGAGAACTTATTAAGTTCAAAAAGCCGTGTTAATTTTTGAGCTATGCTTAGAAAACTATGTATGTCTTAAAGCCGATTTTTATCAATACATTAAATATAGGAGGAGATATCGACAAAAAAAGATAAATACATTTTCGAATCGTATATTTTCATGAAAATATACATATAAGAATACAACGCACTTCCTGCAAAACTTGTGAAACACACAAGATGTCTGCCTAAAAGCAAAAAAAAAAAAAAAAAAAAAAGGAAAAAATAAAATACTTAAAAATAAATAAAGTACTGGCTGGCATAAAAGCTTTTGCTCGATTTTTTTGATCGATTTCATAGAAATTGATAATTTGAGTTTATAAACTTGGTCAGCGAGCGCAATAAAGTGATTTCGTACCTCGTTGTTAACATTTAATTTTACAAATTTTAAACTGAAATCTCTTCAATGGCTTTGCATGAAAACTTTCATTGCATTGGCCAAGAAAAAAATGGCTATTGAAATGTCGTCAGCAGAGATGCTGTTCAAAAAATTGCTGGCTTACAAAAAAGCCTTCAACTAGTTTCTGAAATAGTTTTCGGGCAGCTTTAGTTGTAACTGCTGCATTCCATTGTTGTTCATATAATTGTAGTTTTATTTTGTTGCTTTGCTGTTCATGTTGTTGTAACTCTGCAGGCAATTTGTGCACATAAATTTAATTAAAATAGCATTGTTTATTATTCGGAACTAGTTGCTTATACCC